>NW_011500629.1:52688-60558 GCF_000495115.2 Populus euphratica | reverse complement strand
TATTATTATTATTATTATTATTATTATTATTGTTATTATTATTATTATTATTGTTTTTATTGGTATTGTTATTGTTATTTATAATTTGTACAAATAATCTCCCTGTGGTTCGACCTCGGTCTTGCCGGGTTATTTATTACTTCGACACTCCTGCACTTGGGAGAAGACATCAACCTTTTAGTCGTGTCAGCTTGCTAGTTGATATGAAAACGTTGAAAAGGGAAATGAATGATATTAAATGATGGTCTTGTGTGGAGCAGGAGAGGCATCAACGAAGGGACCTTAAGCTAGTAGAACAGGACCATTGAGAGAAACATGTAGGTTTTACCACCTCATCTCTTTATATTTTAAAGAGTCTAATACATTCTAAAATTTTATTTGTTTATGTTGTATGTTGATTCGTGATAGTAAAGGAAGAGAAATTTGAGAATGGAAATAGGATTAAACATGACGGTTGATGTCATGAGTGTTGTCAGAAAAAAAAAAAATTGTATAAGTTTATTATGCTTGTTATCCTAATTTCTAAGAACAACTCGGATTGATATAAAAGTTGGCCATATGAGTGGGGGCAAGGAAAGTTAGCCAGACAAATGAAGAGCAAAGAGGAAAAGGGAAAAAAATGAGGTTTTTCTTATTGAATTTATTATAATAGGTTATTTTTTATGTGAATGTGTGTATGAGTTAAATGAAATTAGCATGAAAAGAATGAGGGAACTCTAGGTTCCTTAAGGCCATGCTTTCAACCAATTATGCATCAAATGGGAAAGATGTTTAATTTAATATATTTAGCATGATGATGTGTATTTAATTATGTCAAAATGAGGAAAAATGCATGTTGAAATGGAAAGGATTGTGTTTAGAAGAATGTTGTTTGGAAAGTAAAATCGATAAAAATATTCTATTTTGACATTAAGAGGTAAGATTGAAATAAATAAAATAAATTGGCTCTTAAAAAGATATTTTAATACTCTTGTATGGTATATGATATGGCTAGGGGTTGAGATAAAAGAGAAAAAGTTGAATTGTGAATATTGTATGTAAATGAAAATGTTGATAAATCTAGACATATTCGTCTCATGACTTTTATAGAGAATTCGAGTAGTAAGATGAGCGAATTAGGATCAGTTTCCTGTATAGTAATTGTAGTTTTGGATGTTGACTAACTCAGAAAATTTGTCTTACTTAATTTGGAGATATACAACTCTATTTATGGGTCGTCAACCAAGACTGGGTCAAGAAAGACCCTATAGGGTAGTAGGTATGATTTGCTAACGAATAATTTTGAGTATTTTAGGGGCAGAACTAGGTTCTCCTCCCTTCATGGGCCTTATACCACATGTCTTAGCTTTCCAACGAGACTAACCTCACTTGAAATAGAGTCCTAAGAACTCTGAATATAGCAAAAAATCTAAGGAGAGGTCGAAAAGCGACCTCTGCTGGCAAATTCAAAAAGTCAATAAAATGACTATTTAAGCGAGTTAAGGGTGAAAATTGGGTCCTGTTTCCTTCGAGAAACATGTGATATTATATCTTAGCTTCTAAAAGAAATGAGTCATGTTCAGAATGGAGATTTTTAAAAATAACTATGGTCAGACAAAGAATGACGATATTAATGGGTGAAATTGTTATCGGCTAGCATCCATTTAGTGTATGTTAAGATCTCGAATAAGGGGATCACCATGCATCGCTGCCTATAGGCATGGATTTAGTGTATTTTAGGATCCTGGGCAAGGGGATTGACATAACCAAAAGATTGATATCTTCTCCCAAGTATAGGAGTGTCGAAGTAATAAATAACCCGACAAGATCAGGGTCAAATCACAGGAAGGTTAACTATAATAATAATAATAATAATAATAATAAGAAGAAAAAGTTACAAAGGACTTTGAGATTGTAAGATTAATGTAAGGATTAAACAATGATAAAAATAAATGTCAAGGTTAGAGAATCCACTAATGATATTTTAAACAAGTATAGTATAAACTCTTTTTATTACTCAATTGGAAACAATATACAAAAGAGGTTCCAATCGGATTATAAATTGTTAACATGATTACATTAGTTATCTTATTTGAATAATGCTAATACTTGTAAATATTGTCAAGTATTCATGATTATAACTTATGTTAACAATAAATCAAGTTCATTTCATAGCACAAGTATCGGTTATACCCTACGATTGGGCTATAAAAGTGTCAAGTATTTGTTATACCAAGTGTTATACAACACAAATCTAGACTAATAATTTAATAAGCAAAGTATTAAAAGTGAACAAGATAACAAATACAAAACATGTTAATATCAAACATTAAAGTTCATATTGAGTTTGCAATATATTTATTCTTACACCATTAGTGTAACCTTTTTACCTTGACATAATAAACATAACTAAATATAATAAAAGAGAAACATAAATAAGATATAAGTTAATTAAGTAAAGAAAAGAAAATGAGAAGCATAAACAAGAGATTAATATAAGCAAAACTTAAGCATTACAATAAAGAGAGAGTAAAAATATGATCTTGATATGAAAATTAAAATACCTAAATGCATGGTAAATGCCTCCTTTTATAGGATAAAATTTAGAACTATTGATTTGATGACTAATTGTTGTGTAGTTGGCCACATCTTAACTTGGTAACAATATTTTCTTCTTATCTGAACAAAATGTTATTGATAACGTCAGAATTTGAATAGACTTGATTCATGAAAGTTTTAGGAAATTGTCTCAGCTTTTAACAAAAAAAAATTAAGGTCATTTAGACTTCTAGAACTTGAGATATGAGCTGAACACTAAATAGTATTTGAGATGTAGGACATATTCAAACTTCTTTGTTGTTGTTAAGATTTGGACTTCCAAACAGCAGAATTGAGCCTTACCTTCCATGAATGTTTTAGGCCTATGTCTTAGCTTTGCATCCATATAGAGCAGACCTAAATCCAAGATCTACAACTCCAGATATGACCCAATGACCAAACAGTATTCCAGTTTGGGTTGAACCAATATCTCTTTTCTAAATTTAGCCCTCTTTTTATCCTTTCAATTTCAGTACTTAAACTCATCAATCAATCCTTTTATTTATGTGATAGACCTATATTTAGGATGAACATTTGCTATAAATTAAAGGTATCTTATAGTATTAAATTTGTTATTATAAAACATGATTTAATTAAGGAGTTATTGATACTTCAAGTACAAAATAATGATATAAAACCTTAAAAAATACATTTTTGAGTATAATCAGGGATCACCATGCATTGACTAACATACATTTAGTGTATATTAGAGCCCCGAGTATAGGGATTGCTACGCATCGACTCCTATAAGATAATAATGATACTAGTGAAATTGATATTAGTAATGTGTTAAACATAAATAGTTGTTATTAATTTTATGGAATCTAGAATAGGAGTTGAAAATAAAAGATGAAACGATTTTAGTAGTTGAATAATAAAAAGTTTCAATGGAAACAAAAAGAGAGAAGTAAATAAAATATGATACCTATTTGTCTTTTTAAATTGTTGGATATTTGTGCTATTGTACTTATTGTGATATTCATGTTTCAATAATATGTATTTTGTTTTAAGACCATCACATGCACGACAGGAGTAGATTCTAGCTTTTGTTCACTTTTTGTTATCTAATTCTAGGAAGTATATCCTTGTATTTTAAAATATTAAACATTTATATAACTTAATTTGTATAATTGATATTTGAACTTGAATAGATAAACTTAACTCTGAAATTCATATAATCATGTTCCATGAATACATGTTTAACTCTGGAATTCATAGTTTAATATTTTCTTCTTTCTTCTTTCTTTTATTTTTTTTATTTTTTTATTTTTTACTCTTGACCCTGATATCAAATTTTGGCATTTGCTGTGCCTTTTCTCAATTAAAATATCTCTTGTCCCTCCCACACATGATAGGCATTTTACTACCTTTAACCTTTTCATGGAATTCCATCATCAAAACTTGATTTTCCTTCAAGTGCGGGCAATTTCTACTTTTAGCTTTCTCATAGCCTTTCTTAAAGTTTTCCTTAGATGCCCCTCAATCTAGGCTTTTTCCATTTTTAGCTTTTTCTCAATTGTTGAGCTTTCATTCTTAGTATTCCCTTTATCATTGACTCTATTATTGTCTTTATCTTTTTAACCAAAAAATCTCTTACTTGCCCCCAATATGAGGTGTGATCTAGGTTTAGGTTTTTTTTCGAAAGAAAGATTATATCAACCTCAAAATGGAGTTACAAGGAATATATATTTCAAGAATTGTGAAAGGAATAAACAAAGAAGACATTTTCTCATTTCAAGCAAGATTGGTTAGAACGAATAAATTTTGACCTGGTTTAGCATAATAATTTGGACTTGCAAAGAAAAATGATTCGCAAGTCCATAATTGTTGTAATATCCTAATAATTCAAAGCTGAAATTGATGATAATTTTTCTTTTTGTATGTCATCACGTTGTCGATGATTCTCATGAAAGTATTTAAGGGTTTAACAAGATAGGATTCATTCAGTGGTATAGTGTAATACTTGTATGATTTCATAATGTAACATCCTAAAGTGAATACCCCATATATACATCCATAACATTTTATTTACATGTTCATGCATCTATATTCGTGTTCTATTATAGTTATCAACATAAGGCTTTACAAAAATGTTGAATGGTCATTTCATAACTAGTACATTTGTTACATAAAATACATAATATCTAAAACATGTGGATACATAGTTCATGTCAAAACATGTGGACTCGTGGGATGGGATTCCTACGCACCTTGAATGTGTGATGTCCCTATTACAAAGCAAAATAGATACAAAAATCATAAATAATCTAAACATGATAATAAACAACTAAAAGAATGTTGTCGTTACTTTTCATTATCAACCTATGAGGTACGTTCCTTCTTTTACTTCTTATATACATAGTACAATTCTTATTATTTCATCAATTGTATTATCTTTACATATAGACCGGAGTTAAAGCATCGACCAAGGTTAATTACTTAACTCTAGTCATTCATTTTAGATGCTTTTAGCCAAAGCTAACCGCAATATCCAAACTCAGTCATCCGTCTTGGATGTCATTAGCTAAAGTTAATCATAATATCTAACTAGGTCATTTATTTCGAATGTCATTTGCCAAAACTAATCATTATAATCAACCTGACCATTAATCTAGGATGTTATTAGCCAAAACTAATCATCGTACTCAACCCGGCCATCCATGTAGGATGCCATTAGCTAAAGCCAATCATCATACTCAACTCAATCATTTGTCTAGGGTGTCATTAGTAGAAGCTAATCATCATAATCAACTCGGCCATTTATCTAAGATGTTATTAGCTAAAGCTAATCATCATAATCAATCAAGTGTTCCACAAGTGATTTATTATTCACCATAAGATAATACTAGATCTTTCTTAATGAATTCTTATTAGAGAATTTATATTATGCTAAGAGAGGGTGAAAACCACCAACCTGTTCCCCCTATGGGATGTCTTTATTTTGTAAAAGGTTCGGTCCTAGTCGTACCGCCTACACGCCAAATGATCACTAATTAAGACATTTCACGCATCTTATAATTGTAAAGTTATATTTGCATTTGGTAATCATATAACTCTCTTAGAATACACATAATCACATCCAAGTGTTTCACGCATCTTATAATCATATAATGAAAGTCATCATATCAAGACATTTCTCTTAACTTTAAATGTATGTCACTTATGGATGTTCTAGTGTTTAATTCATAAGTTTCAAGTGAATCAGGTCAAGCTGACGATGAAATCATCACAAGAATTAAATCATTTTTGAAATTAAATTCATCAACAAAGTTGAGTCGTTGCTGTCATAGAAAATCATCAGCGAAAATTGGGTCGCTGGTGACACAAAAATCATTAGTGAAAACTAGGTCACTAGTGATACAGAAATTGCCAACGAAAATTACTTTTACGGCTGACGTATGGAATTGTCAATGAACACAATCACTATTAACTCAGGAATTGTCAACGAAAACCGAGTCACTATCATGGATTCGTTAGCATACACAGTTGTTGCCAACTCAGAAATCATCAATAAAACTACTTATACGGCTAATGCATGGATTCATCAACGCACACAATCACTGTTAACTCAGTAATCGTTAATGAAAACAAAGTCACTACCAACCCAGAAATCATAAATGAAAACTACTTTAACAGCTAACACATGAAATCTTTAGCAAACACAATCACTGTTGACTCAGAAATCATCAACAAAAACTAAGTCATTGTTAACTCAAAAATCATTAGTGAAAACTACTTTCACGGTAGACGTATGGATTCATGAGGGCACATAATCATTATTGACTAAAAAATTATCAACAAAAATTAAGTCACTATTGACCCATAAATCATCAACAAAAACCACTTTCATGGTTTATGCATGGGATCATCAACAAACACAGTCACTGTTGATGCAAAAATCATCAACGAAAGCTGAGTCACTGTTGACCCAGTAATCATCAATGAAAACCACTTTTACAGCTGAAACATGGAATCATCAACAAAAATTGAGTTATTGCTGACCCAAAAATGATCAACAAAACTAACGGTTGACTCTAAAATCATTAAGAAAAATTGCTTCCATGACTAACATATGGATTCGTCAGCGCACACAATCACTATTAACTTAGAAATCATCAATGAAAATGAGTCACTGCCGACTCAAAAATCATCAATAAAAGTATCTCGTTGTCGATTCAAAAAATCATCAATGATAGTTGAGTCATTTCTAGTTTTACTTTTTCCCTAGGCTAAGCGTAAGGTCCGTTAAGCTTTCCCCCTTTATAACATATTTCAAACTAGTTCAACATAGACCGTTACCAAATCACTTCTAATTTATCAGAACATTATCAAGCAATCACAACCAAGTTTCAACATGTATGTCTTACAAAGGTTCTCTTAAGCATCACTTTAGACCAAAACCTAATGTTGCCATAATTGTGCTTTTTGTGTTTTCAATTCCATCATGCCAAATTCATCAACACAAACTAATAGTCAATTCACACTACATAAAGGTTCCAATTCCATCATATGTCTGGTATTTTTAAAGGTGTTCATCATGCAAGGTTTCCTTCATGGTTTCCCCCTATTATCTTTTGTTGGACATTGTTATCCATTCTTCTCTAATTTACACATGCAATTCATCATTTTTATCATAAGTATATTCACAACAACATGTTATAACCATGCATTCATTCACCTGGTTCATAACCATGCAAATTCATAAATCTCGTAACAAAATCAAAGCATTAACATCAATATGAACTTTATTCTAGCACAAGTATGTTCCTAGAAGTTCAACAAGATCACAATCCATGCCTTTCATTGTTTCATTTCACATTCCATACAAATTCATCAATCATACTGATTAGTACTTAAAAGTGTATTTTTATCAAGGTTTTATATCATCATTTTGCACTTGAAGTATCAATAACTCCTTAACTAAAGCATGTTTTATAATAATAATATAAGATCCCTTTAATTTGTGGTAAATATTTATTTTAAATGCAGGCCTATCACATAAATGAAAGGATTGATTGATGAATTTAAGAACTGAAATTGAAAAGACAAAGAGATGGCCAAACTTAGAAAAGAGATGTCGGTGCAGTCCATACCGGAACACTGTTTGGTAATTGGATCATATCTGGAGCTGTAGATCTCAGATTTAGGTTCACTTTATATGGATGGAAAGGTAAGACATAGGCCTATAACTTTCATATGGAGACCAAGATCTAAAAAAGCCATTTTCAAGTCCAAATTGTAGCAACAACAAAGAATCCCGAATCTGTCTTCCAGTCCAAGCACTGTTCAATAT
>NW_011500629.1:50712-52284 GCF_000495115.2 Populus euphratica | reverse complement strand
TATTATTATTATTATTATTATTATTATTATTACTATTGTTGTTGTTGTTATTGTTGTTTTATAATTGTTGTTTATAATTTGTACAATTAACCTCCCTGTGGTTCGACCCCGGTCTTGCCGGGTTATTTATTACTTCGACACTCCTGCACTTGGGAGAAGACATCAATCTTTTAGTCGTGTCAAGTTTTTGGCGCCGTTGCCGGGGAGGTAAGTTCTTGTATAAATTATAGTATTTATTTTATTTTCTCTTTTCACTTTTCTTGTATATAACTTTGTTTCTTTTCTTTTGTTTCTTTTTATTTTGTTTTCTTCCTCCTTCTTTTGCTTTCTTCTTCTTTTTTTATTTTATTCCTACACGTGCATGAGAGTGTGGTCACGTACATCAAGTGGTAGACTTTGTAGGGTATCCTCATCATTTTCAGAAAATATGGCCGAAGAAGATAATCAATCACTTCATAATGAGAATAATGAGAATAACCGTGCTAGAACACTTAGAGACCACATGAATCCCACAAGAACAAGTGCACCATCATGCATAGTTTTTCCTCCTGATGCATCTCATTTTAATTTTAAACCAGGTGTTATTCAACTTTTACCTTCTTTTCATGGTTTAGAATTGGAAAATCCATACTTGCATTTAAGGGAATTTGAGGAGGTCTGCAACACATATAATAATTTAAATTGTAGCATGAACACCGTTAGATTAAAGCTTTTTCTTTTTTCATTAAAAGATAAAGCTAAAACATGGCTACAAAATTTGAGACCAGGATCCATTAATGCTTGTGAAATAAGAATGGTTACTAAGATACGTCTCAAGAGTCACTTTAACAAAATAGCTCCTTTACTCTATCATCCTACTAACAATAGTTTTGCATATGCTTTATGAAATAGAAAACATAGTTAGTTAGTTTTTTTTTTAACTACTACCCTCTCCCTCTAACCAAAACGAGACAATGTCCTCAATGTTCTAAGGTAGAAAGATAGAGTATAGAAGACATCACTAGAAATAACGAACAGTAACAAACCTAAAACACACTTAAATAAATATAAAAAATAACAAAACACAATAATAAAACCAAAAGACATAAAGAATCACATATGAAGGCTCAAATCCTATCTAAGCTTTTTATAATTGACTCATGGAGGGATCAATTACAATAGTAAAAGATTATAGTTGGTCAATCAATTATTCAGTAGTAGCAGCAGAGATTATTATGATTTGTCGTGTAGAAGATGTTAGAAATTTATGTTCCACAACATGATCAAGGAATGACAAGAACTTATCATAATAACCATTAACATTTAACAGACCTATGGGTTTTCAGTGAATGTGTAGTTGGGCCTAGGAGGTAATATGAAAGATCCTTTCCAATGTGCCCCAACCACCTGGTAATGCAATAAAGACATCAACATGTTTAAACATGGCATTCATTTGATCAGACATTATGAGACCTATAGTTCCTCTCCAATTGTTTTTCCAATGATGTTCTCTTGTGTTAAAGCTTTAGGGGCAACCCCTATAACTTGACTACCTCCTAAAAATGCAACTATTGACACACCCCCCCTTAACTG
>NW_011500629.1:50280-50701 GCF_000495115.2 Populus euphratica | reverse complement strand
ATCGAAAACACAAATATTTTTTATATGATGACCTAAGGAACTTGCCATTTCTACATACTTTCTATATTTGTTGAATGTATGGTTGAGTAGAAATGAAAGGAAGGAAGGATTTATAGAGAGTGAAAATATATATATATATATATATATATATATATATATAGAGCAGGAGTTGTTTAGTATCCTGCTATCCTTAATTATATTCTCAAAAGTCAATAAAAGATTATTTAAATATTCTTTATGTTTTGAAATAGATCCTGACTTTTGATAATTTTCACAAGTTTTGCAGAATGCATGTGAGTCCTTAAACATGGTGAGCCAATAAAATCCATTTTAAACGATTTTTGCAGCTATCTTTTTATACGAGAAATAACTTCCACATGTTTCAAAATGACAAAGTTTAATGACACTACTCACCTCATTG
>NW_011500629.1:47342-50114 GCF_000495115.2 Populus euphratica | reverse complement strand
ATTCACATTAGCTCCAAGATCAAGTAAGACTCTTTTAATTTTATGTTCTCTAATAAAACAAGAAATTTTAGGACAACCAGGGTCTTTATATTTCAAAGCATTATTGTTTTGAAGAATGACACTTACCTATTCGGCTAAAAAGACTTTCTTTTTCACATTTAGTTTTCTCTTCACAATGCATAGATTTTTCAAAAACTTTAGCATAAGAAGGAACCTGTTTAATAGCATTCAGCAAAGGTATATTGATCCTTACTTGTTTGAAAGTTTTAAAGATTTTAGAGATGTGATTGGCTTTTTTTTGTTTAATCATAACATGAGGAAATGGAAGTGCTAGCGAGGAATCAGTATTTTTTTTTTTGCAATATTCAAATTCAACCCCTTTCTTACCCTCAGAAATTGACACATCATCTTTCTCACAAGGTTTAAGAGTGGGTTTTTCAATAACCTTACCACTGCAAAGAGTAGTGATTGATTTGACTTGATCTATGTGTTGGCTTCCAGATCTACTTATATTTGCATTGTATTGCCCCTTGAGATTTTGGTGTGGTTGAGATAGAAACTTACCTTTCTTTTGGAAACTGAGAGTAGATGTCAATTTTGCAAGAGTATATTTAAAATCTGTCATGCTTTGAGCAAGTTAAGTGTTGATTGTCTCTTGCTTTTCAATGAATGCATACAAAGTTTCCTTAAAATTTTTTCTAGGAGATGGAGCATAAGGAGTTGCATATCCATGAGAATTTTGGAAATTATGGTGTGCTTGAAACAGTGGTTATGAAGTTTGTGCATCACTCTTCCAACTAAAATTTGAGTGATTTCTGAGGAGAGGAATAAAAGAATTTTTTAGGGGACATGCTCTACCATTGCCTCTCTCTTTCGCAGATTTCAGATCCTGTTCTATATTGTTCTTCATTTTCATGAGCGGGATCATTCATTTATCCATGTCGATTGAAGGTTTTCTCTTTGTTCCTTGGTCTTGCCTCTCTGTTCATTTGGTGAATTGGATGGGTGCTTTGCTTTATCTTCGTCGTCCCCTGTCTGCCTGCTTTGCATGGTTTTGCATGCTATCTGTTTCGTCGAGGAGTGCTTTTTGCTGTTCGCCCGTGGTGTGCTCTCCTTATTTGTTGCTTTTGGTTACTTTCTACGTGGGGGATCCTCTAGGTGGTTTGGCATTTATCTCATTTATTGTTGCAGGCTCTGTATTGTTTCCCCGGCTATCTAGTGGGGTTTTCTACTCTCCTCATTGGCTGATTCCATCTTCTTTCCACGTGGGGTGTCCTTTTGGTGCTTCATTCTTCTTAATGGCTCCTCTTGTCTGCATTGTCCTTGCGTCTTTCTGCATGGCTTCCCCTCGTGCTTTTGGCTTCAGCATGTGCCTCATTCGTTGTGTGCTTGTGGACTTCGGGTTTTCAATCTCGTAGCTATCGCTGATTCTGCTCCATCAGCATTCTTTTTTCTTGTTTTCTGTTCAGTTTGTACTTGTTCACTATTCTTTGTTCTTGGTTTCTGTTATGTTGGGCTTCTATTAAAGGCCCTTCTTAATAGTTGTTTTCGTTTATCAACTCGCTTTTCTGCCCTAAAAGGAACCTGTTCCTTTTTCTGATCATTTTAGCTTGTTGTACTTGCTAGTTTACTAGTTATGTATATTTTTTTATCTTTTATACACTTACATTTTGATCAAAAAAAAATTGAGTGATTTCTCTAACTATGGTTCTATGTTTGCAAGAGGTCATGATCTTCCCTAAGGTTGTACATGCCTCCACTAGATGTGTGAGGTTGAGTTTTACTCGGTGCCTCATATGTACCCGCAGTGTCCCAATTTTGAGCATTTTCAGCTAACAAGTCTAAGTACTCCATTGCTTCATCAGGGTCTTTATCTTCAAAAGTTCCATTGCACATCAATTCAACCATTTGCCTATCTTTAGGTGTTAACCCTTCATAGAAATGTGAAACTAATCTCCATGTTTCAAAACCATGATGGGGGCAAGTACTAAGCAAGTCTCGATACCTATCCCAACATTTGTAAAATGTTTCTCCTGGTTTTTGAGTGAAAGTGGTGATTTGTCTCTTTAAAGAGTTTGTTCTATTAGATGGGAAAAACTTCTTTAAAAACTGTTGTTGCATTTTATCCTAAGCACGAATGGATCCTGGTCTTAAATTTTGTAGCCATTTTTTAGCTTTATCTTTTAATGAAAAAGGGAAAAGCTTTAATCTGATGGTGTTCATGCTACAATTTAAATTATTATATGTGTTGCAGACCTCTTCAAATTCCCTTAAATGCAAGTATGGATTTTCTAAATCTAAATCATGGAGAGAAGGTAAAAGTTGAATAATGCTTGACTTAAAATTAAAATGAGATGCATTAGGGGGGAAAAATTTGTATGAGGGTATACTTGTTCTTATGGGATTCATTTGGTCTCTAAGTGGCCTAGCATGGTTATTCTCATTATTCTCATTATGAAGCAACTGATTATTTTTTAGGCCATATTTTCTTAAAATGATGAGGATACCCTATAAAGTCTACAACTTAATATATGTGACTACACTTCCATACATGTGTAGGAATATAATAAAAGGAAGAAGAAAACAAAACAAAAGGAAACAAAACAAAAGAAACAAAGTTATATACAAGAAAAGTGAAAAGAGAAAATAAAATAAATATTGTAATTTGTACAGCAATTTACCTCCCCGGCAACGGCGCCAAAAACTTGACACGACTAAAAGGTTGATGTCTTCTCCCAAGTGCAGGAGTGTCGAAATAATAAATAACCCGAC
>NW_011500629.1:44577-47052 GCF_000495115.2 Populus euphratica | reverse complement strand
CATTAGTTATCTTATTCGAATAATGCTAATACTTGTAAATCTTGTCAGGCATTCATGATTATAACTTATGTTAACAACAAATCAAGTTTTTTTTATAGTTTAGGTGTCGGTTATACTATACAATATAATAGGCTATGAAAGTACCAATTATTTATTGTATCAAGTGTTATACAATATAAGTCTAGATTAACAATTTAACAAGCAAAGTATTAAATGTGAACAAGATAATAAATACAAAACATGTTAGTATCAAACATTAAAGTCCATATTAAGTTTACATTATACTTATTCTTACACCATTAGTGTAACCTTTTCACCTTGACATAATTAACTTAGCTAGACATAATGAAAGAAAGAAAAATAAATAAACAAAATAAGAACATAAATAAGATAAAAGTTAACTAAGTAAAGGAAAGGAAATGAAAGGCATAAACTTGATATTAATAAAAGCAAAACATAAGCAATACAAAGAGAGAAAACAAGGGTATGATCTTCATCTAGAAACCAACATGCCTAAATGTATGGTAAATACCTCCTTTTATAAGCTAAAATTGAATTGGGAATTATTGATTTGATGACTAATTGATGAGTGGGTGGCCAACTCTTGACTTGGTGACAATCCTTATTTTTTCTTGTTTGCGTAAAACATCATTGATAACGTAGAATTTGAACTAGACCTCTACATAAAAGTTGTAGGAAATTGTTTTAGTTTTCCAAAAAAACAAATGGATGTCATTTGGATTTCTTGAACTCTAAATATGAGCTGAACACTGAATAGTGTTTGGGTTGTAGGACAGATCCAGACTTTTTTGTTGTTGCTACAATTTGGACTTGAAATTACCTTTTTTAAACCAAACCTCCATATAAAAATTATAGGCCTATGTCTTACCTTTCCATCCATTAAGGTAGACCTAAATCTGAGATCTACAGCTCCAGATATAACCTAATTACCAAATAGCATTCCGGTTTGGACTGGACCAGCATCTCTTTTCTAAGTTTGGCTATCTCTTTGTCCTTTCAATTTTAGTTCTTAAAATCATCAATTAATCCTTTCATTTATGTGATAGGCCTGCATTTAAAATGAACATTTACCATAATTTAAAGGTATCTTATATTATTAGATATGTTATTATAAAACATGCTTTAGTTAAGGAGTTATTGATACTTCAAGTGCAAAATAATGATATAAAACCTTGATAAAAATACACTTTTAAGTACTAATCAAATAACAAATTTTAGAATTATTTTATATTGCAGATACATAATTAGGGTCTCTAATTACATCATCTACTTCATCAAAGTTATCTCATAAATTTCATTATATTTGAACCACGGAATGAATTTAATAGATGCATCCAAATGACTTGAGCTTCTTCTAATGTATCGTATACCCTTTTTGGTATATTGATGTTCTCTCTTAAGTAGCATTTCATCAGCAAGATTGTTGAAATATAAGGATTCCAACCTATATTCCAACGATAATCGTACTAACATCCATTCTTTAGTCAAAGAATTGAGAACAATTAACATTTGATATTCCATATAGAAACTTGTAAACCCCACTCATAGCTACTTTACTTATTCAATGATATATATAATCAATGTGCTCTTGAATTTTGTGAATAGGATTAATGGTATAACCTAATAAATAATCAATTTGTTATTGCCTATCCATTACAAAAAAATAAAAAAATAAAAAAATAAAAAATTCCAAAGCACATAAATATAACAATCAAGGTATAAAAAATAGGCTTTAAGGCGTGAAGATCACTATTTTTAAGGTATTAATTACACTCACTATATCTATTATAGGGTTAAAACAATATACTTTCAGGATACAATGATTAGTACTTAAAAGTGCATTTTTATTAAGGTTTTACATCATCATTTTGCACTTGAAGTATCAATAACACCTTAACTATAGTATGATTTATAATAACATATCTAATAATATAAGATAACTTTAATTTGTGGTAAAATTTTATTTTAAATGTGGGTCTGTCACATATATAAAAAGATTGATTGATGAGTTTAAGAACTGAAATTGAAAGGACAAAAAGATAGCCAAACTTAGAAAAGAGATGTTGGTGCAGTCCAAACTAGAACACTATTAGGTAATTGGGTCATATATGGAGCTGTAGATCTCGAATGTAGGTCTACTTTTATAAATGGAAAGGTAAGACATAGGCCTACAACTTTCATATGAAGCTTAAGATTTAGAATGCCATTTTCAAGTCCAAATTATAGCAACAATAAAGAAGTCTGAATCTGTCCTACAGTCCGAGCACTGTTCAGTGTTTGGCCCATATCTAGAGTTCTAGAAGTCCAAGTGACATCTATTTTTTTTCCTAGAAAGCTGAGATAATTTTCTTCAACTTTTATGTGTTCAAGTGGTTCAAATTCTAATGGTATCAATGACGTTTTGGGCAGACAAGAGAAGATAAGGATTGTCACCAAGTCAAGAGTTAGCCGCCC
>NW_011500629.1:43011-43662 GCF_000495115.2 Populus euphratica | reverse complement strand
TATTATTATTATTATTATTATTATTATTATTATTATTATTATTATTGCTACTATTATTATTGTTGTTGTTGTTGTTGTTACTACTGTTATTGTTTATAATTTGTATAATTAACCTCCCTATGGTGCGACCTCGATCTTGCTAGGTTATTTATTACTTTGACACTCCTGCACTTGGGAGAAGATATCAATCTTTTAGTCGTGTCAAGTTTTTGGTGGCATTGCCGGGGAGGTAAGTTCTTGTACAAATTATAGTATTTATGCTATTTTCTCTTTTCACCTTTCTTATATCTAACTTTGTTTCTTCTATTTTGTTTTTTTCCTTTTATTAACCATGCTAAAACACTTAGAGACTATATGAATCCCATAAGAACAAGTGCACAATCATGCATAGTTTTTCCTCCTCATACATCTCATTTTAATTTTAAGCCAAACATTGTTCAACTTTTACCTTCTTTTCATGGATTAGATTTAGAAAATTCATACTTGCATTTAAGGAAATTTCATAACTTGTGTAACACCTATAATTGCATAAATTATAACATGAGCACCATCAGATTAAAGCGTTTTCTTTTTTCATTAAAAGATAAAGCTAAAACATGGCTATAAAAATTTAGACCAGGATCCCTTCGTGCTTGGGAATGCAAAAAAAAA
>NW_011500629.1:0-41922 GCF_000495115.2 Populus euphratica | reverse complement strand
GTAGATTTTATTATCGGACACACAACCTGTTGAAGTATGTAATTCATTTCCTGTTATTTTAGGACGTCCATTTCTTGCAACTTCTAATGCATTGATTAATTGTAGGAATAGACTGGTGAAGCTATCATTTGGAAACATGACATTGGAGTTGAATATTTTCAATATTTGCAAGTAACCTGTAGATGATAATGATTTACAGGAAGTGGACTTTACTGAAAAATTAATTCATGATCAATTTCAAACCACTTCTAATGAAATTGAGATTGATGAATTTGATGATTTGTAAATGATTTATTTTCAGGAAGAATCAAAGGCAAGTAATTGGAGACCACACATTGAGGAATTGTCACCACAATTAGTTAAGTCCATACCTTCAAGTGTTCAACCACCCAAACCTGATTTGAAGTCGTTGCCATTCAATCTTAAATACTCATTTTTGGAAAAAAAATAAAACTTTTTCGATAATAATCTCTTCCAAACTTAATGCACAAATTGATGAATTGTTATCACTTAATTTTGCTCATATGCTCATTTAACATGTATTCTTAAACCTTAATTTTCATACACACACTTTAACATATAAATGTAGGTTGCCCATTGGATTATTACATTATTTATATTCTTTTGTTAAAGGTAATAGCTAAGAAATCTCAAAGTTCTCATCAACTTCTTTTTCTTTATTATTATTATTATTATTATTATTACTACTACTACTACTATTATTATTTCTATTACTATTACTATTACTACTACTATTACTATTACTACTACTACTACTACTATTATTATTATTGTTGTTGTTATTGTTGTTGTTTATAATTATTATTTATAATTTATACAATTAACCTCCCTATGGTGCGACCTCGGTTTTGCTGGGTTATTTATTACTTCGACACTCCTACACTTGGAAAAAACATCAATCTTTTGGTCATGTCATACAACAAATCCTTAAACTTATGGACAACAACTTTTATAAGTTTATTAAGAAGTTATGTGTTATTTTTAATAAACATAAATAGAGTTGGCCAAAAAAAAATTAGGAGAGAAGAAAATTGTTCCTGATAAACATAAGACCCTTTAAGACCATTATGTCTTTAGAGTTTAAAAGGCACACTCTTTAGATAAATTATTTGAACAGTTTGGCAGGAAGTGTAATGCTTAATTATTAGATTAATTAATTCTAAAAATTTAATTAATTATCTAAAATTAATAAATTTCAAAATCATAATAAAAAAGAATTTGTGTTATATAATGTCAGATACCATCATAACCACTTTTTTTATGTTGAAAAATTTGTTTCATGCAAATTTTAATTGTTAATAGAAAAAAGAGATGGTTGGCATCTCCTTAGACAGGATGAGAACAACCTTTTAGCTTCTTTATTGCCACACATCTAGTTAAGGCGCTCTACCTTATACGTGGATCTATAACCTAATTTTAACTATTCAATTTTCAATGTATATTTTTTTAACACAATTGTAAAAACAAACATTTATGCAGTAATAAATGTATTGTTAAAAATATATATATATTAAAACCATGGCTCTGTTACTTATGCATGCATAATTGAAAAGAAACTTATAGAGTTCGATTTCTTATCCTTGAATCAATTACTTCAGTGTCACTTCAACTACTAGACCTAAAGTGATATTCCAAAGTAATAATGTTTTTATAAATCTTGTCAAGTTAATGCAGAGAGACCAAAATGAGAGAAGAGAAAGAGAAAACTATATTCTTTCAACAATAAAAAGCTCAACTTTTCATATGAGTTATGTCCCTTTATATATAAGTAGAGGAAGTACTTACTTCCTTTAGTAACATCTCTAAATACTTGAACCAGACCCATTCAACATGGATGGACTAGGCCTAACCCAATAACCAACACCCATGAAGGAAAAACAAAAAGACAATAGAAAAAAAGAAAGAAACCTCTTAGATGCAACAAAAAGTGCAAAACTTTACCAATTCAAGGTCCAAAAAGAATAAGCATAAGTAGAAGAAAAGGTGATATAACAAAAAAGATGACAAAAAAAGAAGTAATTTCTAGAAGAAAAGAGAAACTTACGTATAAAAAGGGAATCGTAATTTTTTGAAGTTAAGAATAGGTCTTACAATGAAGCAAGAGATTGAGTGAAAGGAGTTGACAAATTAAAGACATATTCCATTCAATCTTATCATACATTAAAAAAGTTTCTTCCTTTCAACAAACAAGAAAGACCACCTTCCTATTTTCTTGTAATCGCAGACAACTATATTTATTTATTTATAGTTGAATATAAATATTCATGACTCTGGTATTTATATATTACACTACCACAAGTCCATTAAGTATTTGTATAGTGAAATTTTTCAACTTTAATATAATGAAATCATTCACTAAGAAGATGTAGTTTGCAATTCTGAATAATGGAAAAATAGTCTAAATTTTTAATTCAATTCAATTTCATGGGTATTCTATGATTTAATTTTCTATTCCAAATATAAAAATTTTAATACTTTATCAATTGAATTCAAATCATATATGGAATTGAATTCAATTCCACGTATAACTTCGTTTTCAAACAGGGTGTTAAATTGATTGAATAGGACAAAATAAGTTTAACCAACATTTGACTCTATTATATCAAAAGAAAACCCTAAAACTAAACTTCACAAACCCTAAGGCCATGGCCGCTCCCCTCTCTCCCAACTGTCTTGAACTCTACTTATAGTTGCCCTTTCCTCTCACTACTCTCATTCTTTAATTCTCACTCCATCTCCACTTAAAACCATATCTTGTTCTCTGAGTTCTTCACATAATAACATCTTGCCATCATTTAAATCATCTCTATTCTCTCTTCATCTCTAATAGTAATAACCCTAATTTGTCCCGCACCAACAGCCCTCACTAAAATCCAGCAATAACCCTCATCAAAACATAAAAACATTCTCAATATATCTAGCAGCTAATCAAACTAATCTTTATATGTTATTACTTTATATTTACTACTTTAGAGTTATTAAAAGTAATTGATTTTAAGTGATGGTTTAGTGTTGATTTTGCAGGGTTTTTAAAGTTATTAATACATACTCTTGCTATTTGAGACACCTATTAGCTTTGCTTTTTTAAAAGTTTTGGATGAATGAAAGCTATTCAAAGTAATCAATAAAGTGTGATAACTAAATAAGAAAAAAATTCTAATATTAAAGAATAAAATTAAATAAAAAAAACACAAAGAAAAAAAAAACAAAGCAAAGTATCATTCCAATGGCTGGTGCTTTGTGATGAGGGGTACTCCCCCTCCACTTTTAGTTTAAAGTTAATTACAAAAGAGATGGAGCAAGATTTTAAGGATTTTTATGAATTAGCTAATTAACTTTAGGATAAGAATATTTGAAACTAACATGCTAAAAGAAAAGAATTAAAGCTTGATTGTTAAGGTAAGGTAACAATATTCCAGGTTTTTATCTTAATTTTCTAATTTAGTATATTTTTATAATATGTATAGTAAAAAAAATATACATCTGATT
The DNA here is from genome assembly GCF_000495115.2 of Populus euphratica. Taxonomy (NCBI): domain Eukaryota; kingdom Viridiplantae; phylum Streptophyta; class Magnoliopsida; order Malpighiales; family Salicaceae; genus Populus; species Populus euphratica. The sequence goes on along the minus strand of NW_011500629.1, from coordinate 38,412 downwards.
ATGAAAAACTTAAAAAAAAATAAAAAGAAAGAAGAAGAATTGATAGTTTAATTAAATCTCAAAAGGGTGCTCGTGATAAATTTGTAGTTAATAATCAACAAAATGTTAGATCTAGTTTAGTGGAAAATGAAACTCTAGTAAATGAAGAACAACCAAATAACTCTATAATTGAGGTACAACAAAACAATATTAACATAAATACTACAAATAATAATAACCTAGAAAATAATGTTAAACCTAGAGTAAAAAACAAATGATAACATGGTTGAAGAAAATATAAATGTTGATGATGGTTCTAATTATAATGTAAAAGATATTTATGATCCTACTTAATGGGAAAAACATTGATACTAGTTTAAGAGATATTTTAGTAGAAAAATGTTTAATTTATGATTATGAACATGGTGTTAGGTTTTAGCAACATAGGACCTAAAGACAATGAAGAGTTTGGCTACAAGATTATTTTGACCATAGTAGAAAAGATATAGAGGATGTTTTGGATAAAAATTTAGGGAGTATTATGATGAATATTCTGGTTTCTCATGGCAGAAATGATCTTTAAGCTTATTTTAAATGGTAGAAGAAAGTAGAGTTGATTTTTTATTATCATCATTACTTTGAGAAAAATAAGGTAAAACTTAATGTTATTAAGTTTACTAACCATGCAATTATTTGGTGGAGTCAAATTATTTTAGGTAGAAAAAGGCATGGAGAGAGACTTGTAAAGACTTAAAATGAGATTAAAGAAATCATGAGAAAAAAATTTTCATGGATATTATTGTAGGAAATTATTTTAGATATTATAGAGTTTTACTTAAGGGTTTTAGAATGTGGATGAATACCATGACTAGAGATAATTTTATGGAGGATAGAGAGGTTGTGATGACAATATTTTTGAATAGTTTAAATAAAGAGATAACTAATGTGATTGAATTACAATATTATGTTAAGCTAGAAAAATGATTCACATGCATACTACGGTAGAGAGGTAGTTGAAAAGAAAGGACAATAAACACCAAAGAAATAATTCAAGTTTTTTTTTCCAACTTGAAGACTAAATTATAAGAGAAGGGGGTTGCCCCATAAAAATCAAATATAATAGAAAGCAAAGCCAAACCAAATAAAGTATTAAGGAGGGATTTAGCCACTAAAAAGAAATATAAAACCAAAACTCAAACTAACTGTAACTGTGATATTAAGTGTTTCAAATGTGAGTAATAAACATATAACTTCACAATGTCTAAAGAAAAAGATTATGGCTATGAGATAACATGATGAGATTGAATCTGAAAGTGATAAATCCATGAAAGATGATATGCCACCATGATTAGTACTTAAAAGTGTATTTTTATCAAGGTTTTATATCATCATTTTGCACTTGAAGTATCAATAACTCCTTAACTAAAGCATGTTTTATAATAACAAGTCTGATACCATAAGATACCTTTAATTTATTATAAATGTTCATTTTAAATGTAGGGCTATCATATAAATGAAAGGATTGATTGATGAGTTTAAGTACTGAAATTGAAAGGACAAAGAAAGGGTCGAACATAGAAAAGAGATGTCGGTTCAACCCAAACTAGAACACTATTCATTCATTGGGTCATATCTGGAGCTGTAGATTTTGAATTTAGGCCTGCTCTATATGGATAGAAATCTAAGGTATAGGGCTAAAACATTCATAGAAAGGTAAGATTCAATTCTGCTGTTTGAAAGTCCAAATTTTAGCACAATGGAGAAGTTCGAATTTGTTCTGTAGCCAAATACTATTCAGTGTTTAGCTTATATCTTGAGTTCTAGAAGTCCAAATGACCTTTTTCTTTTTCTCTAGAAAGATAAGATAATTTTCTAGAACTTTCATGATTTAAGTTTTTCTGAATTCTGACATTAGTAATGATGTTTTATTTAGACAACAAAATAAAAATTGTCATCAAGTTAAAAATTGGCCACCCACTCAACAATTAATCAAAAAATAAATAGTTTTCAATTTTGGCCTATAAAAAGAGGAATTTGCCATGTATTTTGGCATCTTGGTTTTAAGATCAAGATCATGTTCTTTCTCTTTATATTTTTGTAATGTTTAAGTTTTGCTTTCATTAATGTCTTGTTTAAACTTTTCATTTCTTTTCCTTTACTTAGTTAACTTATATCTTATTTATGTTCTTATCTTATTTATTTATGTTTCTCTTCTTTCATTATATTTAGTTAAGTTTATTATGTTAAAGTAAAAAGGTTATGTTAATGGTGTACGAATAAGTATAGTGCAAACTCAATATTTGTTATCTTATTTATAGCTTTAATACATTGCTTGTTAAATGGTTAATCTAGATTTATGTTATATAACCCTTAGTACAACAAATACTTGGCACTTTCATAACCCAAACCGTATGGTATAACTGATACTATGTAATGAAAGGAACTTGATTTGTTGTTAACATAAGTTATAATCATGAATACCTGATAACATTTACAAGTATTAGCATTATTCGAATAAGATAACTAATGTAATCATGTTAGTAATTTATAATCCAATTGAAACCTCCTTTGTGAATGGTTTTCAGTTAAGTAATAAGAGTTTATATTATACTTATTTGAAATATCATTACTAGATCCTCTAACCTTGAAATTGTTTTTACCATTATTTAATCCTTATATCAATATCACATCTCAAAGCTCTTTTTACTACTACTACTACTACTACTACTACTACTACTACTACTACTACTACTACTACTACTACTACTACTACTACTACCTGCACTTGGGAGAAAACAACAATTTTTTCGTCGTGTCACTGCACTTGGGAGAAGACATCAATCTTTTGCTCATGTCAAGTTTTTGGCGTCGTTGTCAGGGAGATAAATTCTTGTATAAATTATAGAATTTATTTTATTTTCACTTTTCTTATATCTAACTTTGTTTCCTTTTCTTTTGTTTTATTCTTGCTTTTATTCTATTTCTACACATGCATGAGAGTTTGGTCATGTACATTAAATGGTAGACTTTATAGGGTATCCTTATCATTTTTAGAAAATATGGCTAAAGAAGATAAACTAGTCCCTTCATAATGAGAATAATGAGAATAACCGTGTTAGAACACTTAGAGACCTCATGAATCCCACAAGAACAAGTACACCATCATGCAAAGTTTTCCCTCTTGATGCATCACACTTTAATTTTAAGTCAGACATTATTTAACTTTTACCTTCTTTTCATGACTTAGATTTAGAAAATCTATACCTGCATTTAAGGGAATTTGAGGAGGTTTGTAACACCTATAATGATTCAAATTGTAGCATGAGTACCATCAAATTAAAGCTTTTTCCTTTTTCATTAAAAGATAAAGCTAAAACATGGCTATAAAATTTAGAACTAGGATTTATTCATGCTTGGGATGAAATGCAACAATAATTTTTAAAATAGTTTTCTCCATCTCATAGAACAAACTCTTTCAAAAGATAAATCACCACTTTCACTCAAAAACCAGGAAAAACATTTTACCAATGTTGGGATAGGTATTGAGACTTGCTTAATACTTGCCTTCATCATGGTTTTAAACATGAAGATTGGTTTCATATTTTTATGAAGGGTTAACACCTAAAGGTAGGCAAATGGTGGAATTAATGTGCAATGGAACGTTTGAAGATAAAGATTCTAATGAAGTAATGGAGTACTTAGATTTGTTAGCTGAAAATGCTCAAAATTAGGATTTCGCAGGTATTTATGAGGCACCAAGTAAAACCCAACCTCATATATGTAATGGAGAGATGTATAACTTTAGGGAAGATCATGACCCATACTCGCAAACATACAACTCTAGTTAGAGAAATCACCCAAATTTCAGTTAGAAGAGTGATAATAATAATGCACAAACTTCACAACCACCATTTCAAGCACAGTATAATTTTGAAAATTCTCATGGATATGCACCTCCTTAAGCTCTACCTCCTAGAAGAAATCTTGAGAAAAAATTGCATGCATTCATTGAAAAGTAAGAGACAATCAATACTTAACTTGCTCAAAACATGACAAATTTTAAAGATATTCTTATAAAGTTCACATCTGCTCTTAGTTTCTAAGAGAAAGGTAAGTTTCCATCTTAATCACAACAAAATCCTAATGGACAATACAATGCAAATACAAGTAGTTCTAGAAGCCAACACATGGATCAAGTCAAATCAGTCATCACTCTTCATAATAGTAATGTTATTGAAAAACTCACACTTGAACCTTGTGAGAAAAATGATGAATCAATCTCTAAGGGTAATGAAGGGGTTGAATATGAACATTGGAAAGAAAAGATTGATTTATATCTGAGGGTAAGGAAGGGGATGAATCTGAAAATTGCAAAGAAACGACTGATTCACCGCCAGCACTTCCATTTCCTCAAGCCATGACCAAACAAAGGAAAGTCAATCACAATTCTGAAATTTATGAAATTTTCAAACAGGTAAGGATCAATATACCTTTGTTGGATGCTATTAAACAGGTTCCTTCCTATGCTAAATTTTTGAAAGATCTATGCACTGTGAAGAGGAAACTGAATGTGAAAAAGAAAGCCTTTCTAGCCGAACAAGTAAGTGCTATTCTTCAGAACAATAATGCTTTGAAATATAAAGACCCTGGTTGTCCTACAATTTCTTGCTTTATTGGAGAGCATAAAATTGAAAGAGCCTTACTTGATCTTGGTGCTAGTGTGATTTTACTTCCATATTCAGTTTTTCAGAGTCTGAATCTAGGTGAGTTAAAACCAACTTCTATATCTCTTTTACTTGCCGATAGATCTGTAAAAGTGCCTAGAGGAATAATTGAAGATGTGTTAGTACAAATCGATAAATTTATTTATCCCGTGAATTTTATAATCTTGAACACATAACTTGTTGAAGCATATAATTCATTTAATTTTGTTTTAGGATGTTTGTTTCTCACAACTTCTAATGTGTTGATTAATTGTAGGAATGGACTGATGAAGCTATCATTTGGAAACATGACGTTGAAGATGAATATTTTCAACATTTGCAAGCAATATGGAGATGATAATGATTTATAAGAAGTAGATCATATTGATGAATTAGTTTATGATCAACTTGAATTTACCTTGAGTAAAACTGAGTTTGATGAATCTAAAGAATTGCAAATGATTTATTCTCAAGAAGAAATCAAAGACAAGAAAGGCATTGAAAATGTTGATGTAAATCATCTATCAAAATTGAAAATAGATTCAACATCTGACATTTTGCCAATAGATGATTACTTTCCTGACGAATCCTTACCTTCTCTTAGTTCAATGCCTTGGTTTCCTAAAAATATCAATTTTCTTACTTCAGGAGATTTGTCAGCTCATTAAAGTATCCAAGATAAAAGAAAGTTTTTTAACACAGTGAAGAACTTTTATTGGGATTACCTTTACTTATTTAAATATTGTCCTAATCAAATATATCAAAGATGCATTCCTAACAATGAGATAAGTAGTGTCATTAAATTTTATCATTCTAAGGTATGTGGTGCTCATTTATCATCAAGAAAGGCAACAACAAAAATCTTATAATGTAGTTTCAGTTGGAAGAGTGACAATGCACAAACTTCACAACCACCGTTTCAAGCACACCATAATTTCCAAAATTCTCATGGATATGCACCTCCTTATGCTCCACCTCCTAGAAGAAATCTTGAGGAAACATTGCATGCATTCATTGAAAAGCAAGAGACAATCAATACTCAACTTGCTCAAAACATGACAGATTTTAAAGATACTCTTGCAAAATTAACATCTGCTCTCAGTTTCCAAGAGAAAGGTAAGTTTCCATCTCAAACACAACAAAATCCCAAAGGGCAATACAATGCAAATGCAAGTAGTTCCGGAAGCCAACACATGGATCAAGTCAAATCAGTCACTACTCTGCGCAGTGGTAAGGTTATTGAAAAACCCTCTCTTGAACCTTATGAGAAAGATGATGAGTCAATCTTTGAGGGTAAGGAAGGGGTTGAATCTGAAAATTGCAAAGAAACGACTGATTCACCGCCAGCACTTCCATTTCCTCAAGCCATGACCAAACAAAGGAAAGTCAATCACAATTCTGAAATTTATGAAATTTTCAAACAGGTAAGGATCAATATACCTTTGCTGGATGCTATTAAACAGGTTCCTTCCTATGCTAAATTTTTGAAAGATCTATGCACTGTGAAGAGGAAACTGAATGTGAAAAAGAAAGCCTTTCTAGCCGAACAAGTAAGTGCTATTCTTCAGAATAATAATGCTTTGAAATATAAAGACCCTGGTTGTCCTACAATTTCTTGCTTTATTGGAGAGCATAAAATTGAAAGAGCCTTACTTGATCTTGGTGCTAGTGTGAATTTACTTCCATATTCAGTTTTTCAGAGTCTCAATCTAGGTGAGTTAAAACCAACTTCTATATCTCTTTTACTTGCCGATAGATCTGTAAAAGTGCCTAGAGGAATAATTGAAGATGTGTTAGTACAAGTCGATAAATTCATTTATCCTGTGGATTTTATTGTCTTGGACACAGAACCTGTTGAAGCATGTAATTCATTTCCTGTTATTTTAGGACGTCCGTTTCTTGCAACCTCTAACGCATTGATTAATTGTAGGAATGGACTGATGAAGCTATCATTTGGAAACATGACATTGGAGATGAATATTTTCAACATTTGCAAGCAACCTGGAGATGATAATGATTTACAAGAAGTAGATCATATTGATGAATTAGTTTATGATCAACTTGAATCTACTTTAAGTAAAAATGAATTGGATGAAACTGAAGATTTGCAAATGGTTTATTCTGAGGAAGAAATCACGGATGAAACAAGCACCGAAAATGTTGATGCGAATCTTTTGTCAACAGTGACAACAGATTCGACATCTGACATCACACCAATCGATGATTACTTTCCTAACGAATCCTTACTTTCTCTTAGTCCAATGCCTTGGTATGATAAAAATATTGATTTTCTTGGTTTAGGAGATTTGCCAGCTGATTGGAGTACCCAAGACAAAGAAAAGTTTTTGAACGAAGTGAAGAGCTTTTATTGTGATGACCCTAACTTATTCAAATATTGTCCTGATCAAATATTTCAAAGATTCATTCCCGACAATGAGGTAAGTAGTGTCATTAAACTTTGTCATTCTGAAGCATGTGGAAGTTATTTCTCGTCAAAAAAGACTGCTGCAAAAATCTTTCAAAATGGATTTTATTGGCCCACCATGTTCAAGGACACACATGCATTCTGTAAAACTTGTGAAAATTGTCAAAAAATTGACACTGGTCAAAAGTTTTGTTTTATGATTCTCAACTCTATGCATTCCCTAAAGAGCTAAGATTAAGATGGACCAATCCTTATGGGGCCTGTGATATTGAGAATTCAATGAATGACAATGATTTTAAGGAAAATGGACATCGTTTGAAAGCTTACTTTGATAATTTTCCTAGTGAAAATGAATCCATTAGTTTGAATGATCATGTAGATAAATGTTGATTATTTTTTTTCTCACATTATTTTTGTATTTCTTTTTTATGTGAGTTTTGTTTTGCTAGTCTCTCTTACCCGGGTCAAATGACGGATAACGGTACTCCGTGACTTAAGTCGATTCTTTCAGTTTCCTGTAATAACTAATATCTATGTATATATTTGTGCAATTCTTTACTCTTTCTCACTTATTTTAATTTCTTCTCTAATTCTCATTTGAAAATGGACACCACTCTTGAAAAATTAAAAAAATATTTTTCCACTCTACCTCAGAATGCGATTACAAAAATTTATCGTGCTACATGTGCAAGATTGAGGTTGTTAATAAATCATGGAATTCCTGAAGATATTTGTTGGCTGATTGAAGCAAAGCTCCGATTATCAAGTGAGTCCTTCAATTCTTTCATTTCACACATGCCTGGAACAAGTAAAAGCACTTTTGCAAAGAAACATCATGCAAAACGATTGAAAGTCTATCATAGATATGCCAAATAGACTTGTAATGCTATGTCATTCTTTATGAATGATATATGTAAATCATGAAGATAAAATACAATTAATTAAGGATGACTTAAGTAAGGGGTCTTTAGATAATCTTCTATTAACTCTTGAGACGCATTCTAGTAGAGATGTGCATATTGCAATTCATGATTTATGGCCACAATTCCATAAACAACATTATCGACTTAGTCTCGGGAATTTGACTATAAAAGACCATATTTGCCAGTTTTTAAGAAAACTGGATGGGAAGCCTATCCCCGACCCATAGAGGGCGTTTAAGCTGTTTTTAGATGTAAAACAAAGGGAAGGTGTGAGCCACAATTACAACTACCTGTATATACACATGCTTTTTTCTTCAAAAAAGATATAATATAAATAAATAAATAGAGCGAGACTCCAGCTAGCCTATATATAAGTGGTATGATTGCATTTTCAAGTGCTCATCTATAAAATCTTCTCTTCCTTCTCTTTATTTCTACTCAACCCATATATTCAACAGATATAGAAGTGTGTAGAAATAGCAGGTTCCTCAATTCATCACATAAGAAACATTTATGTTTTCGGTGAATCTAGTCCTAGAAAGGAAATAGAGTTTTTAGAATTAGCAAATCATCTTAGTTAGGTACTAGCTAAGAGAAAGATTTATTTAGTGTATGAAGGAGGCAATCTTCGTTTAATGGGGGGAGTGTCAATAACTGTATTTTAAGGAGGTAGTAAAGTTATGAGGGTTGTCCCCAAAGCTTCAGCACAATGTGACATAATTGGAAGAACAATTGGAGAGGAACTACAGGTCTCCATAATATCTGATTGAATAAATACAATGTTTAAACACATTAATGCCTTTATTGCCTTATTAGGTGGTCTGGCCACATTGGAAGAGATCTTTCATATTTCCTCTTAGACCCGACTGTACATTCACCATAAATCCATAGGTTTGTTAAATGTTAATGGTTTTTATAATAAACTATTATCTTTTCTTGATCATGTTCTGGAACATGAATTTCTAATATCTTCAACACGAAAAAATCATAATTTCTACTACTACTATTGAACAATTGATTGACCACATGAAAAATCATAATCTCTACTACTACTACTGAACAATTGATTGACCAACAACAATTTTTCATTCCTGTAATTGATCCCTCCATGAGTTGCATAAATTGATCAACTAAGAAAAACCGTGAAAAACTTAGATTTGATTTGAGCCTTCATTTGTAAATCCTTGGGTCTTTTAATTTTATTTATAGCATATTATTTTGTTTTGTTATTTCTTGTATTTGTTTAAGTGTGTTTCAGGTTTGTCAGTGTTTGTTGTTTTAGGTGATGTCTTCTATACTCTATCTTTCTTTCTTAGAACATTGAGGATAATGTCTCGTTTTAGTTGAGGGAAAAGGGTAGTAGTTGATATTATCTAACTAACTTTGTTTTCTATTTCATAAACCATTTGCAAAACTATTATTACTAGGATGGCAAAGTAAAGGAATTCTTTTGTTAAAATGACTCATGAGACATATCTTAGTAAACATTTTTAACAAGGTCTATTAAGATATTTCTTAAAATATTCAGGTTTACAAACTCTTGCATTGTTATTACTTAATTTTTCTCATATACTTATTTAACAAGTATTCTTAAACCTGCATTTTCACACACACATACACATTTTAACATATTATTATGTGTTACACATTGGAATATTACATTATTCATGTTCTTTTGTTAAAGGTAACAACTAAGAGAAATGGATAGTACATAATTTGTAAAAAAATAATAATAGAAAAATAAATAAATAAACAATAATAAAAATAATAATAAAAATGTAGATAAATTTAGATTTGTAGCCTCCTTAACCTAAGTAATTAAGTCCAAAAGGGTGTTTTAACACCTAATACCTTAAAGTCAACTGACTTGGGAGCTATTAGCTCAATGCTTGTTACATAGGTTAAGGAGAAAAGCTTAAGGGAATCAAACATTGCACTATCTATGTATCAGTATCTACAACTTGAGTTACTAAGCTCGTAGGGGTGTCTCAACACCCAATACCCTAAGACTAACTAGTGTGGGAGTTATCAATTGAAAACTCGTTACATGAATTAAGGATGCATTGTATTTTAATTTATATGTATATATATATATATATATTAAAAAAAATGAAAAAAAAAGAAGAAAAAGATGATAATCTCAACCTAAGGAAGTTAACCTTAAATATTAGAACAAAACAAAAAACTATTTTCTTCAAAGAAAAGCCTCATAACTATGTATTGATATATTGAGCACAAAAGGAAAGTTTATTAATATCTTGTTTAAGTGGTATTGAGCATATATATAAATTTAATGAGAGTTTGTTTATCTGGATATATTAATGGAAGTTGAATGATGAAATATCTTCCTTTGTGGAATTTGCAAATTGTTTTTCTATTTTAATGCTTTAATTACTAGGGACTAGTAATAAGTTGGTTGGGGGGTGTGATAAGTACTTAAAAGTGCATTTTCATCAAGATTTTATATCATCATTTTGCACTTGAAGTATCAATAACTCCTAACAAAAGCATGTTTTATAATAACAAGTCTAATATCATAAGATACCTTTAATTTATGTTAAATGTTCATCTTAAACGCAAGCCTATCACATAAATAAAAGGATTGATTGATGAGTTTAAGTACTAAAATTGAAAGGACAAAGTAAGGACCAAACTTTGAAAAGAGATACTGGTTCAACCTAAACTGGAACACTATTCGGTAATTGGGTCATATCTGGAGCTACAGATTTTTAGGTCTGCTCTATGATTATTATTTAAAAATACATTTTTATCAAGGTTTTATATCATCATTTTGCACTTGAAGTATCAATAACTCCTTAACTAAAGCATGTTTTATAATAATAAGTCTGATTCCATAAGATATCTTTAATTTATAGTAAATGTTCATTCTAAATGCAAGTCTATCACATAAATGAAAAGATTGATTTATGAATTGAAGTTCTCAAATTGAAAGGACAAAGAGATGGTCAAACTTAGAAAAGAGATGCTGGTGCAGTCCAAACTGGAACACTATTCAGTAATTGGGTTATATCTTGAGTTTTAGATCTCAAATTTAGGCTTACAACTTTCATGAATACAAGATTTAAAAATGTCATTTTCATGTCTAAATTGTAGCAATAATGAAAAAGTCTGAATCTATCCTACAGCCGAGACACTATTTAGTGTTCAAGCCATATCTTAAGTTCTAAAAGTCCAAATGACCTTAATTTTTTTTCCTAGAAAGCTGAGACAATTTCCTAGAACTTTCTTTGGAGGTCTAGCATAAATTCTGATATTATCAAAGAAATTTTATTCAGACAAGAAGATAAGGATTGTTACCAAGTCAAGATGTAGCCACCCACTCATCAATTAGTCATCAAATCAATAGTTCTCAATTTTGGACCATAAAAGGAGGCATTTGTCGTGTATTTCTAGATCATGATCATGCTTTTGCTTTCTCTCTTTGTATTTTTGTAATGCTTAAGTTTTGTTTTCATTAATATCATGTTCATGCCTTTCAATTCCTTTCCTTTACTTGGTTAACTTTTATCTTATTTATGTTCTTATCTTATTTATTTATATTTCTCTCTTTCATTATGTTTAGCTAAGTTTATTATGTCAAGGTGAAAAGGTTACACTAATGGTGTAAGAATAAGTGTAGTATAAACTTAACATGTACTTTAATATTTGATAATAATATATTTTGTATTTTGTTATCTTGTTCACTCTTTAATAATTTACTTGTTAAATGGTTAATCTAGATTTATGTTGTATAACACTTGGTACAACAAATGCTTGACACTTTCATAGCACAAAACCATATGGTATAATCGACACTTATGTGATGTAACCATATTATTCAATAGTTTCACCCATATTTACCTAATGTTTTGTCCATGTTTTATATGTAAAATGCCTTGATATTCTTTGTTTTATGTTTTGAAGGCACTTTTGGATGAAAAATGCAAAAAGGAGTAAATTGGAGTTAATTGGTAGATTTGACGTTCAGTCAATGTTTTGTTCAGAGCGTGAGTTCTAGAGATCGAAATGAAGTGATTCTAGTGGCAATAAAAAAGCTAACATCCATACCTTTCCGGAAATGCAATGCAAGAAAAATAAAAAGAGGAAGATCATGGAAATCACATTCTTCAAACCTTTCTGGAAATGCAATGCAAGAAAAATAAAAAGAGGAAGATCATGGAAATCACATCCTTCAAAGACAAATCTCGCATTCTGCCACTATTGACCTTTGTCTATTCAAAATTCAATATCTGGAGCTATAGAAGTCAAATTTATGCAAACTCAATTTTGTTGGATTCCTGACTCAAAGGACTATAAACGCTCCAAATTTCATCCAAAAAATGATGTCATATGAGGGAGATATGATTTTTCAAAGATGACAAATGAATTCTGCCAGCAATCAGGTTTCGTGAAGAAATGAGTCCAAATTACGTTTCGAAGCTTCTAAACTGTCATCCAAGTTTTTATATCAGCAATTTAGCTCCTGTAAGTCAGATTTTGAAGATTTCATGCAAGGCTATTTCTCTTTTTTAGGGAAAATAGTTATAGAAGTACTTAAATGTCAATTGTCAACTTAAGGGAGGACTACTTTGTAAATTAGGAACACTTAAATGTCAATTGTCAACTTAAGGGAGGACTACTTTGTAAATTAGGAACTAGGGTTTCTTAGCATATAAAATGAAAGAGAGAGAGGAGAGAAGGGGGGCAGCAGCCAGAAGTGAAGAAACACAAATTCTCTCCTCTACAAACCCAAAAATCATGCTCTCTTCATTCTTTAAGAGTAGTTGTTCAATGGTTATGCAAGGCTAAGCTCTTTTCTTGGTTGCAAGGACACAGCAAACCTTCGGATTTCAAGAACCGTGAGATTTATTCTTCCTTTTATTTTCAGTTTATATTATGAATAAGTATGGTTGTTTTCCTATGAATATTTTCTATGATTGTTGTTGATAATTGCTAGAGCGGAACTCTAAGTTATTATTGTGAACAATTTATTGCTAAGTTTGATATCAAAACCGGAGTTGTGATGTATGAACTTGTGAAGCAACTAAGCTTGATAATTGTGGCGGAACTACATTATTAAACTTAGGGAAAACACTCAAATATCTAGTTCTTAGGGCTGCCACTGAACTAAATCATTAATGCGGACATTGTGATTATTTGTTGGTTAGGGTTAATTATACGGCGGATTCATTAATTAACTAACATTAAGAAAAGATAAAAATTCAGAATATAAATTGTAGTTTTGTTTCAAGGATTGGTTCTAATTTCCATTGGTGGATGTGTGCTTGCAACCAAGGTTTGTTTTCTTGATAAATTTCGATTTCAATTGATTTTGTTTGCTAATTTAATTTCTTCCATAGTTTAGATCATCACAAATCAAAACCCCCCAATTGCATAACGTATAGCATAAAAATCTGAACTAAATCTTCCTTGTGGGATCGACCCCTTGCTTGCTCTATACTATCTTGTGTGTTGTGTTTTAAGCTAGGGTAATTAATTTGTGCGACCACGACATCGCAACAAATTTTGGCGCCGTTGCCGGGGAAGTAATTTTAGTTGATTCTTGTGCTTGTACTGTTATTTTTAGTTGCTGTGATTTTTTATTTATATTTCTGAAAAAAAAAAAAGAGAAACAGAATTTTTTCCTGCGGCGGTACTGTTTATTTGCGGTGGCGGTACTGTTCAAAACAGAATTGTTTGTGGAATTAGGTTTCAGCTTTTCATTTCCTGAAGGAAAACGATGTTCTGAACAAAACTAATAGTATACTACTAGCCCCACCCTATTGAGGCCGAATTCCACTGTTTCCTAAGGGTTTTAGGTAGTTTTAGTTTTCTAGCGTAGGATTTTCGTACAATTTGCATTGTTTTCGGTCTCTTGTGTGATTGGTTTCTTTTGAGTTTTCTTGATGATTTATGCCAGTAACCCGTTCTACTAATCAAATTCAAGTGCAGTTGGATCTCGAAATAGAAAAAACTTTACGCAGGTTACGCAAGGAAGCTCGCCTCAACACCATGGCTATTGCACGACAACAAACACTCAAGAAGCTTGCTGCTCCTAACGTAGAAAATCAGCCACTATGCATAAACATTGACAATAATGTAAACTTTGAGCTCAAATCTGGTTTTATACATTTGTTACCAACATTTAATGGTCTTGCAGGAGAAGATCCTCATGCTCATCTCAAGGAGTTCCATATGGTTTGTGTTGGCATGAAACCGAATGGAGTTGATGAAGAACAAGTTAAGTTGAAAGCTTTCCCTTTCTCTTTAAAAGGGCCAGCAAAGGCATGTCTTTTCTCGATTCTCCCAGGATCTATTGGAACTTGGAATGCCATGAAAAAGATTTTCCTTGAGAAGTATTTCCCAGCATCTCGAGTTGCCAACATAAGGAAAGAAATATGTGGGATTCGGCAATCTCATAGAGAGACACTCTTCGAGTATTGGGAAAGATTTGAGCAACTATGCATTCAATGCCCTCATCATCAAATACCCGATCAACTGCTCATTCAATATTTTTATAAAGGATTGATGCCTACTGACCGTAGTATCATTGATGCTGCAAGTGGAGGCGCATTGGTGGATAAGACACCTGAGGCTGCACGCCAATTGATCTCAAACATGGCAGCTAACTTAAAACAGTTTGGCACTCGTGGAGACTTCTCCAACAAACGAGTAAATGAGGTAAGTATTTCTAACCTTGAAAATAAAGTTAATGATCTTACTTCTCTTGTGCGTTCTTTGGCTTGTGGAAATGTGCAGCAGGTGAAAGTTTGTAGCATATGCTCCTTACAAGGACATGCTTCGGATATGTGCCCAACAATGCAAGAAGATTACATTGAACAAGCTCATGCAATTGATGGAGCATTCAACGGACAGCCCCAACGTAAATATGATCCTTTTTCCAACACGTACAATCCCGGATGGAGAGATCATCCCAACTTACGCTATGGCAACCCATCCCAACAAGGCAATCAAGGCCGACAATTCCATCCCCATGGATTTCAGCCCCAACAGAATTATCAAGCAAGACAACCCCCTCCATTCACAAACTCCAATGTTACGGGGTCGTCATCCAATGATGATCTTCGTGAGATGATGAAAACTTTGGCTTCTAATACTGTTACCTTGCAACAAAATGTCATGTCTTTTCAACAGGAAACAAGGTCAAGTATTCACAACTTGGAGAGGCAAATGGGGCAAGTAGCTTCAAGTGTAGGGAAATTGGAGGCACAAATGAATGGAAAATTGCCTTCCCAGGCATTGAATCCAAAAGAGAATGTTAGTGCGATCATGTTGAGAAGTGGGAAAGAACTTGAAGAGAAAAGGTCAAAACAAATTGAGATGGAGGAAGAAGAAGAGATAGAAACTGAATTGAGTACAAAGAAGGAACATCATCCTCCTTCACAAACTAAAACATCGACCAACACTCCAAAGGTAACTCCTCACTCAATGAATTCCAGTTTTAAAGCAATTCCACCCTTTCTTGTGAGTTCTTCTAGGTCAAAGAAAGAGGACAAAGAAAAAGAGATTTTAGAGGTTTTCAAAAAATTAGAACTCAACATTCCTTTACTTGATGCTATCAAGCAAATTCCCAAGTATGCTAAATTTTTGAAGGAGTTGTGTACTACCAAGAGAGCTTTCAAATTGAAAGGTCATGAAATGGTAAGTATGGGTGAAGTTGTGTCTGCTGTTGTTCAAAAGAATATGCCTTTGAAGCAAAAGGACCCAGGTGCGTTTACTATCCCATGTGTTATTGGTAATGCTAGTTTCAAGAGGGCCTTGTGTGATTTAGGTGCATCCATTAGTGTTATGCCCAAACATGTTTATGATTCTCTTAGTCTTGAGCCTTTGCATAAAACTAGCATTGTAATACAACTTGCAGATCGTAGTTTGGTTTACCCACTTGGTGTGATAGAGGATGTCCTAGTCAAGATTGATACTTTGGTTATTCCATGTGACTTTTATATTCTTGATATGGAACATGATTCTTGTGATTCATCAACCAGCACTCCTATATTATTTGGAAGACCATTCTTGAAAACTGCCAACACAAAGATTGATTGTGGTAAGGATACCTTGTCTATGGAGGTAGGAGATGAAAAAATTGAATTCAATTTTCATGATGCAATGAAATATCCTTATAGCAATGTTTATTCTATCACATGCTATGACCAGATTGATAAGTGTGTGTAGCAAGTTTGTGATTTTGATTGCGAAGATGGATTAAGCATAGCTTTGAGCTATGGCTATGATTTCACCAAGATAAAAGAGATGGAGAGGCACATATGTGTTCCCCAAAACATGCACGAATCAGTATTGGCCTTACAAGCTTTACAAATCGTTCCCCATGGTAATGTCTTTATTGATTTATTACTCTCACATAAAAAGCTTTTGCCATCTATTTTACTGGCCCCCGAGTTAGAATTAAAACCTTTGCCCGATAATTTGAAGTATGTATTCATTGGCGACAACAATACACTTCCTGTTATCATAGCAAAAGGTTTGACAAGTATACAAGAGGAAAAACTTGTGAAGTTGTTGTGTGATCACAAAACTGCCATTGGATGGACTTTAGCTGACATCAAGGGCATTAGTCCCTCAATGTGTATGCATCACATACTATTGGAGGACAACGCAAAACCAACAAAGGAACTGCAAAGGAGGTTGAACCCACCTATGATGGAGGTAGTGAAAGCTGAAATTTTAAAACTATTAGATGCAGGAGTCATTTACCCCATCACTGACACTAAATGGGTGGCGCCAATCCATGTGGTGCCTAAAAAGACTGGAATCACATTGGTGAAAAACAAAAATGATGAGCTCATTCCTACTCGCATCTTGAGTGGATGGAGAATGTGTGTTGATTATAGAAAGCTCAATCTTTCTACACGCAAAGATCATTTCCCATTACCATTCATAGATCAAATGCTTGAACGCCTAGTAGGTAAGTCTTTTTATTGCTTTCTTGATGGATATAGTGGATACAATCAGATTGTTATTAATCCTGAGGATCAAGAAAAAACTACATTTACTTGTCCATTTGGTACATATGCATATAGGAGAATGCCTTTTGGTCTTTGTAATGCTCCTGCAACTTTTCAAAGATGCATGATGAGTATTTTTTCTGACTATGTTGAAAGAATAATCGAGGTTTTTATGGATGATTTCACGGTGTATGGTGATTCTTTTGATAAATGTCTAGAAAATTTATCTTTGATCCTAAAAAGGTGCATTGAAACAAACCTTGTCTTGAACTATGAAAAGTGTTATTTTATGGTAGAACAAGGAATAGTTCTTGGGCATGTTGTGTCTTCACGTGGATTACAAGTTGATAAAGCTAAGATAGATGTTATTTCATCATTGCCTTACCCCTCATGCGTGAGGGAAGTTCGTTCTTTTCTAGGTCATGCAGGTTTCTATCGACGCTTTATCAAAGATTTCTCGAAGATTACAGCACCTTTGTGCAGACTATTAGCCAAAGAAGTGGATTTTGTGTTTGATCAAGCCTGTAAAGATGCCCATGATGAGCTTAAGAGACGTGTCACATCTGCCCCTATCATCCAACCACCAAATTGGGATGAACCTTTTGAGATAATGTGTGATGCGAGTGACTATGCGGTAGGAGTTGTGCTTGGGCAAAGAATTAGGAAGAATTTGCATGTTATCGCCTACGCTTCTCGCATGTTGGATGGAGCACAATGCAATTACCATACAACTGAAAAGGAACTTTTTGCAGTGGTGTTTGCTCTTGAAAAATTCAGGTCATATCTACTTGGTACAAAAGTCATTGTTTTTACTGACCATGCAGCTCTCAGGTATCTTTTGAAGAAGGAGTCTAAACCAAAACTGATTAGGTGGATCTTGCTTTTACAAGAATTCGATCTTGAGATCAAAGACAAAAAAGGTGCCGAAAACCATGTGGCTGATCACTTGAGTCGACTGAGGACCGATGATATTCCAACTGAAACAATAAGAGAAACATTTCTTGATGAACAGTTGTATATGTTGCACTCCTCTACAAGACCATGGTATCCTGATTTGGTGAACTATTTAGTCACCAAAGAATTCCCTCCAGGTTTGTCTACATCCCAAAAGGACAAGTTACGAGCTGATGCTAAATATTATTTTTGGGATACTCCTTACTTGTGGAAATTTTGTGTGGATCAAGTAGTAAGGAGATGTGTACCACAGGATGAATTTCATTCCATTCTCACTTTTTGTCATTCTCATTCTTGTGGTGGGCATTTTGGAGCAAAAAGAATAGCCCACAAGGTACTTGAAAGTGGTTTCTATTGGCCTTCTATTTTTAAAGATGCATATCACTTCTGCAAATCATGTGAAAAATGCCAAAGAACAGGTAATATCACTCATAAAAATCAAATGCCTTTAACAAATATTCTTGTAAGTGAAATTTTTGATGTTTGGGGTATTGACTTTATGGGTCCATTTCCTTCTTCTTTTGGAAATCTTTATATTCTTCTTACTGTTGATTATGTGTCCAAATGGATTGAGGCGAAAGCCACACGAACTAACGATGCTAAGGTTGTTTTAGATTTTGTCAGGACTCACATATTTGATAGGTTTGGCATCCCTAAAGCTATCATCAGTGATCGTGGCACTCATTTCTGCAATCGTTCCATGGAAGCATTGCTACGCAAATATCATGTGACTCATCGAACATCCACAGCATATCATCCGCAAACGAATGGCCAAGCTGAAATTTCCAATCGAGAAATCAAGTCCATTTTGGAGAAAACAGTGCAACCTAACCGACGAGATTGGAGTCTACGCCTTGGAGATGCACTTTGGGCTTATAGGACTGCTTATAAATCACCTATAGGAATGTCACCTTATAGAATGATTTATGGGAAAGCATGTCATCTACCGGTGGAGCTTGAACACAAAGCTTTTTGGGTCATTAAACAATGCAACATGGATTATGATGCTGCTGGGATTGCAAGAAAATTGCAATTGCAACAGTTGGAAGAAATTCGAAATGATGCTTACGAGAATGCAAGAATTTACAAAGAAAAGACTAAGAATCTTCATGACTGAATGCTTACAAGAAAGGAATTTCATGTTGGAGACAAAGTCCTTCTTTATCATTCACGTTTAAAACTTTTTCCTGGAAAATTGCGCTCTCGTTGGATTGGACCCTTTATTGTTTCTAATATTTTTCCTTATGATGCAGTTGAAATTATAAGTTTAGAAACCAGCAAAGTACTCAAGGTCAATGGACATCGTTTGAAACCTTTCTATGAAGGTTGGACGGCAGAACTCACCGCTTCTATAGAGTTAGCTGAACCAATCTATGAAGAATGAGCATGCCACATGTCAAGCCAATAACATAAAACAAAAGCGCTTACTGGGAGGCAACCCAGCACACAAAAAGAAAAATCAGATTTGCTCTCTTTTTCCTTATCTTTTATTTTTTTGTATTTTAATTTATTTTCTGTCATTCTGTTATGTTCCTTTGCTTTTATTTCAACATTGAGGACAATGTTGTGTTTTAAGTGTGGGGGTATTGGGAGAATTTTTATTTTCTTATTTTAGTTTTCTTTGTTGTTCTTAAAAAAAAAAAATTTGTGTTTGATCTTTTTAACTCCCATTGGTTTTTGAGAATATGAGTATTATGTATAAGAATTAATTGAGATAGATGAAGATATAAATCAAATGAAAGAGTATGCATGCAAATTTTAAGGTTTAATTGGTTTAGGGATTGACTTTGAGAATATGCCATGTTGATTTTATAGTGTTATACCACTACAAGTTTTTGAGCCTTCAACATTGTATTCTTTGAGGTGCATTCTTTCAATGATATGTATCTCTAGAACTTGCTTCATATCTTATTGAGATTATATTACATTACAAATATACATGAAGATGATAAAGGCAATAGGAATTTTAAAGCACTTGAACCAAAAAGCCAACCTAAAGCATAATATCCTTAGTGAGCCCCTTTTGAGCTTATTTATCTTTTCTTTGCTTTATCCATGTATAAGCCTTAACTTTATATATATTTTCCTTTTCCCCTGGCCAAGGATTAGTAGAGCATGTACTTGTGATACTTTATGGAATTATGGTTGGAAATTATATGAAAAGATAGAAGAAGTGATGCTTGATGAAAAGATGGGCAAAATTACAAAAAAAAAAGAAAAAAAAAAGAAAAGAAAAAAAAATGTTCCTTTATGTTCTTAAGATTTTATGTTAAAAGAGCTTACAATCAAAAGGAGTTAAGCATTGGTGATTAAAGATGAAACATTTATGAGCTTTGATGGAATATCTTGTTTGAAATATCATTTTTCGGAATGCTCTACTTTCTTTGATTTGAACCTTTTCTTTTACTCTCTTTTACCTCACCTTAACCTTAGCCCCATTACAACCGGAAAATAAGACCTTTTGATTCATGCATTGTTTGTAATATGTTAGTAATGGAGATGAGATTAAAAAGCAAGCTTATGGTAGAACATACTCTTTGATTGAATTTGAGAGATTTAAACACATAAACCCTAAACACATGAGTGTTGGAGTGTATATCAATGAGAGGACCTATCACTTTGGCATGGCATAGATTTCATTTAAATCCCGACGATTGATTGAATTTTGAAGTTTGCATGTAAACAAATTCATAAAAATTTATTTATTTTATCCTTTTTTATTATATTCTTATTTATAATGCTTGTACTCTTAGATATTGATGGGAGATTAAGAGATTGATCATGGTTATTTTCAATTCAATTTAATTTTATTTATCCTTTCTCGAGGACGAGAAAGAGCTAAGTGTGGGGGTATTTGATGTAACCATATTATTCGATAGTTTCACCCATATTTACCTAATGTTTTGTCCATGTTTTATATGTAAAATGCCTTGATATTCTTTGTTTTATGTTTTGAAGGCACTTTTGGATGAAAAATGCAAAAAGGAGTAAATTGGAGATAATTGACAGATTTGACGTTCATTCAATGTTTTGTGCAGAGCGTGAGTGATTCCAGTGGCAATAAAAAGCTAACATCCATACCTTTCTGGAAATGCAATGCAAGAAAAATAAAAAGAGGAAGATCATGGAAATCACATTCTTCAAAGAATAAAAAGTGAAAGATTATGGAAATCACATCTTTCAAAAGACAAATCTCGCATTCTGCCACTATTGACCTTTGTCTATTCAAAATTCAATATCTGGAGCTATAGAAGTCAAATTTATGCAAACTCAATTTTGTTGGATTCCTGACTCAAAGGACTATAAACGCTCCAAATTTCATCCAAAAAATGATGTCATATGAGGGAGATATGATTTTTCAAAGATGACAAATGAATTCTGCCAGCAATTAGGTTTCGTGAAGAAATGAGTCCAAATTACGTTTCAAAGCTTCTAAACCATCATCCAAGTTTTTATATCAGCAATTTAGCTCCTGTAAGTCAGAGTTTGAAGATTTCATGCAAGGCTATTTCTCTTTTTTAGGGAAAATAGTTATAGAAGTACTTAAATGTCAATTGTCAACTTAAGGGAGGACTACTTTGTAAATTAGAAACTAGGGTTTCTTAGCATATAAAATGAAAGAGAGAGAGGAGAGAAGGGGAGCAGCAGCCAGAAGTGAAGAAACACAAATTCTCTCCTCTACAAACCCAAAAAATCATGCTCTCTTCATTCTTTAAGAGTAGTTGTTCAATGGTTATGCAAGGCTAAGCTCTTTTCTTGGTTGCAAGGACACAGCAAACCTTCGGATTTCAAGAACCGTGAGATTTATTCTTCCTTTTATTTTCAGTTTATATTATGAATAAGTATGGTTGTTTTCCTATGAATATTTTCTATGATTGTTGTTGATAATTGCTAGAGCGGAACTCTAAGTTATTATTATGAACAATTTATTGCTAAGTTTGATATCAAAACCGGAGTTGTTATGTATGAACTTGTGAAGCAACTAAGCTTGATAATTGTGGCGGAACTACATTATTAAACTTAGGGAAAACACTCAAATATCTAGTTCTTATGGCTGCCATTGAACTAAATCATTAATGCGGACATTGTGATTATTTGTTGGTTAGGGTTAATTATACGGCGGATTCGTTAATTAACCAACATTAAAAAAAGATAAAAATTCAGAATATAAATTGTAGTTTTGTTTCAAGGATCGGTTCTAATTTCCATTGGTGGATGTGTGCTTGCAACCAAGGTTTGTTTTCTTGATAAATTTCGATTTCAATTGATTTTGTTTGCTAGTTTAATTTCTTCCATAGTTTAGATCATCACAAATCAAAACCCTCCAATTGCATAACGTATAGCATAAAAATCTGAACTAAATCTTCCTTGTCGGATCGACCCCTTGCTTGCTCTATACTATCTTGTGTGTTGTGTTTTAAGCTAGGGTAATTAATTTGTGCGACCACGACACCGCAACATTATGCTATAAAAGGAACTTGATTTGTTCACTCTTGCTTTCTCTCTTTGTATTTTTGTAATGTTTAGGTTTTGTTTTCATTACTATCAAGTTTATGCCTTTCATTACCTTTTCTTTACATAGTTAACTTTTATCTTATTTATGTTCTTATTTTTTTTTTCTTTCTTTCATTATGTTTAGCCAAGTTTATTATGTCAAGGTGAAAAGGTTACACTAATGATGTAAAAATAAGTATAGTGTAAACTTAACATGGACTTTAATGCTTGATACTAACATGTTTTGTATTTGTTATCTTGTTCACTCTTTAATACTTTGCTTGTTAAATGAATCTTGGTCACTCTTTAATACTTTACTTGTTATGTGATTAATCTAGATTTATGTTGTATAACACTTGGTATAACAAATCCTTGGCACCCTTATAACCCAACCGTATGGTATAACCTACTCTTGACCTATGAAAAGAACTTGATTTGTTGTTAACATAAGTTATAATCATGAATGCCTGACAACATTTACAAGTATTAGCATTAATCGAATAAGATAACTAATGTAATCATGTTAATAAATTATAATCTGATTGGAACCTCTTTTGTGTGTGGTTTCCAATTGAATAATAAGAGTTTATACTATACTTGTTTGATATACTGATTAGTACTTAAAAGTACATTTTTATCAAGGTTTTATATCATCATTTTGCACTTGAAGTATCAATAACTCCTTAACTAAAGCATACTTTATAATAACATATCTAATAATATAAGATACCTTTAATTTATAGTAAATATTCATTTTAAATGTAGTTCTATAACACAAATGAAAAGATTGATTAATGAGTTTAAGAACTAAAATTGAAAGGACAAATAGATGGCCAAACTTAAAAAAGAGATGCTGGTATAGTCCAAATTGGAACACTGTTTGGTAATTGGATCATATCTGGAGCTATAGATCTCAGATATAGGTCTACTTTATATAAATAGAAAGGCAAAACATAGGTCTATAACTTTCATACAGAGCCCAAGATTTAAAAAGGCTATTTTCAAGTCCAAATTGTACCAACAACGGAGAAATCCGAATTTGTCCTGCACCCCAAACACTATTTAGAGTTTCCCCCATATCTGGAGTTCTAGAAGTCCAAATGACTTTAATTTCTATTTTTGGAAAGCTGAGATAATTTCCTACAACTTTCATGTTTTCAAGTGGTTCCAATTTTGACGTTTTCGATGATGTTTTAGGCACATAAGAGAAGATAACGATTGTCACCAAGTCAAGAGTTGGTCACCCACTCATCAATTAGTCATCAAATCAATAGTTTCCAATTTTGGCCTATAAAAGGAGGTATTTTCCATGCATTTAGGCATCTTGGTCTCTAGATCAAGATCATGCTTTTGCTTTCTCTCTTTGTATTTTTGTAATGTTTAGGTTTTGTTTTCATTACTATCAAGTTTATGCCTTTCATCTCCTTTTCTTTACATAGTTAACTTTTATCTTATTTATGTTCTTATTTTTCTTTCTTTCATTATGTCTAGCTAAGTTTATTATGTCAAGGTGAAAAGGTTACACTAATGGTGTAAAAATAAGTCTGGTGTAAACTTAAGACGTACTTAAATGCTTGATACTAACATGTTTTGTATTTGTTATCTTGTTCACTCTTTAATACTTTGCTTGTTAAATGACTAATCTAGATTTATGTTGTATAACACTTGGTATAACAAATCCTTGGCACTCTCATAACCCTACCGTATGGTATAACCTACTCTTGAGTTATGAAAGGAACTTGATTTGTTGTTAACATAAGTTATAATCATGAATGCCTGACAACATTTACAAGTATTAGCATTAATCGAATAAGATAACTAATGTAATCATGTTAACAAATTATAATCTAATTGGAAGCTCCTTTGTGTGTGGTTTCTAATTGAATAATAAGAGTTTATACTATACTTGTTTAACATATCATTAGTGACTAACCTTGACATTGGTTGTCATCATTGTTTAATTGTTACGTTAATCTTCTATCTCAAAACTTTTATCAACTTCTTCTTCTTCTTCTATTATTATTCTTATTATTAGTATTACTACTACTACTGTTACTACTACTATTATTGTTGTTGTTGTTGTTGTTGTTGTTGTTATTTATTGTTATCTATTATTTATACAATTAACCTGCTTGTGGTTCGACCCCGGTCTTGCCAGGTTATTTATTACTTCGACACTCCTGCACTTGGGAGAAGACTTCAATCTTTTGGTCTTGTTACATACCATTAGTGAATCCTCTAACCTTGACATTTGTTGTTATTATTGTTTAATCTTTACGTTAATCTTCCATCTTAAAGTTCTCATCAACTTCTCCTCCTTCTTCTTCTTCTTCTTTATTATTATTATTATTATTATTATTATTATTATTTTATTACTACCACCACTATTGCTACTATTATTATTATTGTTGTTGTTGTTATTGTTGTTGTTGTTGTTGTTGTTATTGTTGTTGTTGTTGTATTATTGTTATTTATAATTTATATAATTAACATCCATATGGTTCGACCCCGGTTTTGTTGGGTTATTTATTACTTCAACACTCCTACACTTGGGAGAAGACATCAATGTTTTAGTCATGTCAACTTTTTGGCATCGTTCCTGGGGAGGTAAGTTCTTGTATAAATTATAGTATTTATTGTATTTTCTCTTTTCACTTTTCTTGTATATAACTTTGTTTCTTTTCTCTTATTTCTTTTTTTTTTGTTTTCTTCTTCCTTTTATTCTATTCTTACATGTGCATGAGAGTGTGGTCAAGTATCATAAGTGATAGACTTTGTAGGGTATCCTTATCATTTTCAAAAAATATAGCCAAGGAAGATAATCAACACTTTATAATGAAAATAACCGTATTAGAACACTTAGAGACCACATGAATCCCATAAGAACAAGTGCACCATCATGCATAGTTTTTCCTCCTGATGCATCTCATTTTAATTTTAAGCCACGTATTATTCAACTTTTACCTTCTTTTCATGGCTTAGATTTAGAAAATTCATACTTGCATTTAAGGGAATTTAAGGAGGTTTGCAACACGTATAATGACTTAAATTGTAGCATGAACACCATCAGATTAAAGCTTTTTCCTTTTTCATTAAAAGATAAAACTAAAACATAGCAACAAAATTTGAGACCAGGATCCATTTGTGCTTTGGATGAAATAGAACAACAGTTTTTATAGAAGTTTTTCCCATCTCACAAAACAAACCCTTTCAAAAGACAAATTACCACTTTCACTCAAAAACTAGGAGAAACATTTTATGAATGTTAGGATAAGTATCGAGACTTGCTGAATACTTGCCCTCATCATGGTTTTGAAACAAATGAACACTCAACCAATGACTGTCCAAACTTGTCTTCTTTTAAGGAATATCTCCATGAACAAGCCCTGTTTTAAACAGTTTTCAAAGGCCCAACCACAACTTATAATCGTAAACATACAACCCTAATTGGAGAAATTACCCAAATTTTAGTTGGAAGAGTGATAATAACAATGTATAAACTTCATAACCATTGTTTCAAGCACACCATAATTTTTAAAATTCTCATGGATATGCACCTCCTTATGCTCCACCTGCTAGAAGAAATCTTGAAGAAATATTGCATGCATTCATTGAAAAGTAGGAGATAATTAACACTTAAAATTCTCAAACCGTGGCAGAGCTAAAAGATGCTTTTACAAAATTCACATCTACTCTCAGTTTTCAAGAAAAAGGTAAGTTTCCATCTCAACCATAGCAAAATCCTAAGGGGCAATACAATCTAAATGCAAGTAGTTCTAGAAGCCACCAGATGGATTAAGTTAAATCAGTCACTACTCTTTGCAGTGGTAAGGTTATTGAAAAACCCACCCTTGAACCTTGTAAGAAAGATGATGAATTAATCTTTGAGGATAAGAAAGGGGTTAAATCTGAAAATTACAAAGAAAAGACTGATTCCCTGCTAGCACTTCCATTTCCTCATGCTATGACCAAACAAAGAAAAGTCAATCACAACTTTGAAATCTTTAAAACTTTCAAACAAGTAAGTTTTAATATACCTTTGCTGGATGCTATTAAATAGGTTCTTTCTTATGCTAAATTTTTGAAAGATCTGTGCACTATAAAGAGAAAAGTGAATGTGAAAAAGAAAGCCTTTTTAGCCAAACAAGTGTCATTTTTCAGAACAATAATGTTTTGAAATATAAAGACCCTTGTTGTTCTACAATTTCTTGCTTTATTGGAGAACATAAAATTGAAAGAGCTTTATTTGATCTTGGAGCTAATGTGAGTTTACTTTCATATTCAATTTTTAGAGTCTCAATCTTGGTGAGTTAAAACCAACTTCTGTAACTCTCTTACTTGCTGATAGATCTGTAAAAGTGCCTAGAGTAATAGTTAAAGATGTGTTAAAATGAGTTGATAAATTCATTTATCATATTAAAACAAATTTAACTAATTGTGTTTTCTATTTCATAAAGCATATGCAAAGTTGTTGTTACCAGGATGGCAGAGTAAAGAAGCTCTTTTGTTAAAGTGACTCTTAAGATGCATCTTAGTAATCATTCTTAATAAGGTCTATCATAATACTTCTTGAAATATTCAGGTTTACAAACTCTCGCATTGTTATCACTTAATTCTGCTCATATACTCATTTAACATGTATTTTTAAACCTTAATTTACACACACACACTTTAACATATGATTGTGGGTTGCACATTAGATTATTACATTATTTATGTTCTTTTGTTAAAGGTAACAACTAAGGGAAAGGAATAATATATAATTTAAAAAAACAAAAAAAAAAGCAAAAAAAATGATGATAATAAAAATGTAAATAAGTTTGGTTTTGTAGCCTCCCTAACCTAAGCAATTAAGCTTAAAGGAGTGTTTTAACACCTAATACCCTAAAGTCAACTGACTTGGGAGCTAGTGGCCTAACGCTTGTTACATGGGTTGAGGAGAAAAGCTTAAAGGAATCAAATATTGCACTATCTACATATCAGTATCTACGACCCGAGTTACTAAGCTTGTAGGGGTGTCTCAACACCTAATACCCTAAGACCAACTGGTCTGGGAGTCATTAGCTGAAAGCTCGTTACATGGGTTAAAGATGCATGGTGGTTTAAGTTATATGTCTATATATTAAAAAAAAAAAGAAAAAAAAATAATAATCCCAACCCAAGGAAGTTAACCTTAAACATTAGAACAAACATTTTGTTTTCTTCCAAGAAAAGCCCCATAATTATGTGTTGATATATTGAGCACAAAAAAAAAGGTTTATTAATATCTTGTTAAGAGGTATTGAGCAAATATATAAATTTTATGAGAGTTTGTTTATCTGGATAGACTAATAGAAGTTGAATGATGAACACCTTGCTTTGTGGAATTTGCAAATTACTTTTCTATTTTAATGCTTTGATTACTAGAGACTAGTAATAAGCTGGTTGGGGGGGTGATTAGTACTTAAAAGTGCATTTTTATAAAGGTTTTATATAATCACTTTGCACTTGAAGTATCAATAACTCCTTAACTAAAGCATGTTTTATAATAACGTATCTAATAATATAAGATACCTTTAATTTGTGGTGAATGTTCATTTTAAAGGCAGGTCTATCATATAAATGAAGGGATTGATTGATGAATTTAAGAACTAAAATTGAAAGGACAAAGAGATGGCCAAACTTAGAAAAGAGACGCTGCTGTAGTCCAAACCAGAACACTATTCGGTAATTGGGTCATATCTGGACCTATAGATTTCAGATTTATGTCTACTTTATATGGAGCCCAAATCTAAAAAGGTCATTTTCAAGTCCAAATTGGAGCAATAACAAAGAAGTAAGAATCTATCCTCCAGCCCGACCATTGTTCAGTATTTGGCCCATATCTGGAGTTCTAGACATCCAAATAACTTGAAGTTTTTACACAAGAAAGCTGAGACAATTTCCTACAACTTTCATGTTTTCAAGTAGCTCCAATTTGGATGTTATCAATGACGTTTTGGGAAAAAAAGATAAGATAAGGATTGTCACCAAGTCAAGAGTTGGTCACCCACTCATCAATTTGTCATCAAATCAATAATTCCCAATTTTGGCCTATAAAAGGAGGCATTTGCCATGCATTTAGGCATCTTGGTTTCCAGATCAAGATCATGCTCTTGCTTTCTCTCTTTGTATTTTTTGTAATGTTTAAGCTTTGCTTTCATTAATATCAAGTTTATGCCTTTCATTTCCTTTCATTTACTTAGTTAACTTTTATCTTATTTATGTTCTTATTTTTTTTTTCTTTCTTTCATTATGTCTAGCTAAGTTTATTATGTCAAGGTGAAAAGGTTACACTAATGGTGTAAGAATAAGTATAGTGTAAACTTAATATGGATTTTAATGTTTGATACTAACATGTTTTGTATTTGTTATCTTGTTCACTTTTTAATACTTTGCTTGTTAAATGACTAATCTTGATTTATGTTGTATAACACTTGGTACAACAAATGCTTGGCACTTTCATAGTTCATACTATATGGTATAACCGACACTTGAGCTATGAAAGGAACTTGATTTGTTGTTAACATAAGTTATAATCATGAATGCTTGACGAGATTTACAAGTATTAGCATTAATTGAATAAGATGACTAATGTAATCATGTTAACAATATATAATCTGATTGGAACCTCCTTTGTGTGTGGTTTCCAATTGAATAATAAGAGTTTATACTATACTTGTTTGATATACCATTAGTGGAACCTCTAACCTTGACATTTTTCTTTATCATTGTTTAATCCTTATGTTAATCTTTCATCTTAAGGTTCTCAGCAACTTCTTCTTCTTGTTCTTCTTTATTATTATTATTAGTACTACTACTACTACTACTATTACAACATATACTACTACTACTACTACTACTACTACTACTATTATTATTATTATTGCTACTAATATTATTGTTGTTATTGTTATTATTGTTGTTGTTGTTTATAAATAATTTGTACAATTAACCTCCCTATGGTTTGACCCCGTTCTTGCCGGGTTATTTATTACTTCGACACTCCTACACTTGGGAGAAGACATTAATCTTTTCATCGTGTCAGTTACAGAAGTTGGTTTTAACTGACTTAGAATGAGACTTTGAAAAACTGAATATGAAAGTAAATTTACATTAGCTCCAAGATTAAGTATGACTCTTTTAATTTTATGTTCTCTAATAAAGCAAGAAATTCTAGGACAACCAGTTTCTTTATAATTCAAAGCATTATTGTTCTGAAGAATGACACTTACTTGTTCGGCTAAAAAGGCTTTC
Organism: Populus euphratica; assembly: GCF_000495115.2. Taxonomy (NCBI): domain Eukaryota; kingdom Viridiplantae; phylum Streptophyta; class Magnoliopsida; order Malpighiales; family Salicaceae; genus Populus; species Populus euphratica. Next base: position 8,675 of record NW_011500629.1, on the reverse strand, counting down.
TTTTTCACATTCAGTTTTCTCTTCACAATGCACAGATCTTTCAAAAATTTAGCATAAGATGGAACCTATTTAATAGCATCTAGCAAAGGTATATTAATCCTTACCTATTTGAAAGTTTCAAAGATTTCAGAGTTGTGATTGACTTTCATTTATATGGTCATGGCATAAGGAAATGGAAGTGTTGGCAGGGAATCAGTCATTTCTTTGCAATTTTCATATTCAACCCCTTCCTTACCCTCAGAGATTGACTCATCATCTTTCTCACAAGGTTCAAGTGTGGGATTTTCAATAACCTTACCACTACGAAGAGTAATGACTGATTTGACTTGATCTATATGTTAGCTTCCATAACTACTTGCATTTACATTGTATTGCCCCTTGGGATTTTATTGTGGTTGAGATGGAAACTTACCTTTCTCTTGGAAACTTAGAGCAAATGTGAACTTTGCAAGAGTATCTTTAAAATATGTCATACTTTGAATAAGTTGAGTATTCATTGTTTCTTGTTTTTCAATAAATACATGCAATGTTTCCTCAAGATTTCTTCTAGGAAGTGGAGTATAAGGAGATGTATATCCATACGAATTATGGAAATTATAATGTGCTTGAAATGGTGGTTGTGAAGTTTGTGCATTATTATTATTATCACTCTTCCAACTAAAATTTGGGTGATTTCTCCAACCAGGGTTGTATGTTTGCGAGTATGAGTTATGGTTGGGCCTTTGAAAACTGTTTAAAGCATGGAGTTATTCATGGAGACATTCCTTAAAAGAAGGCAAGGTTGGATAGTCATTGGTTGAGTATTCATTGGTTTCACAGATTTGACACATAATGTTTTGAATAGATTTTAATTGACCATTCTTTTTCAATTCTAGTGTCCCAAATTTTCTAGTTAAAGATGCAAACTTGGCTTGAAGGTTATGATCCTCTCTAAGGTTGTACATACCTTCATTAGATGTATGAGGTTGGATTTTACTAGGTGCCTCATACGTACCTACGGTGTCCTAATTTTAAGCCTTATCAACTAACAAGTCTAAGTACTTCATTGCTTTATCAGGGTCTTTATCTTTAAAAGTTTCAATGCACATCAATTCAACCATTTGCCTATCTCTAGGTGTTAACCCTTTATAAAAATGCAAAACCAATCTCCATGTTTCAAAACCATGATGAAAGCAAGTATTAAGCAAATCTCGATACCTGTCCTAACATTAGTGAAATGTTTCTCCTGGTTTTTGAGTGAAAATGGTGATTTGTCTTTTAAAAGAGTTTGTTTTGTGAGAAGAGAAAAACTTCTTTGAAAACTGTTGTTACATTTCATCCCAAGCACAAATAGATCCTGGTCACAAATTTTATAACCATGTTTTAGCTTTATCTTTTAATGAAAAAGGAAAAAAACTTTAATTTGATGGTGTTCATGCTACAATTTGACTCATTATAGGTGTTCTAGACCTCCTCAAATTCCCTTAAATGCAAGTATGGATTTTCTAAATTAAAGCCATAAAAAGAAGGTAAAAGTTGAATAATGTCTAGCTTAAAATTAAAATGAGATGCATCACGGAGGATAATTATGCATAAGGGTGCACTTGTTCTTGTAGGATTCATGTGGTCTCTAAGTGTTCTAACATGGTTATTCTCATTATTCTCATTATGAAGTGAGTGATTATCTTCTTCAGTCATATTTTCTGAAAATAATGAGGATTCCCTACAAAGTTTACCATTTTTGTGACATGGGAAAAACTTCTTCAAAAACTGTTGTTGCATTTCATCCCAAGAACGAATGGATCCTGGTCTCAAATTTTGTAGCCATGTTTTAGCTTTATCCCATATTTTAGCTTTATCTTTTAATGAAAAAGGAAAAAGCTTTAATCTGATGGTGTTCATGCTACAATTTAAATTATTATTTGTGTTGCAAACCTCCTCAAATTCCCTTAAATGCAAGTATGGATTTTCCAATTCTAAGCCATGAAAAGAAGGTAAAAGTTGAATAATATCTGGTTTAAAATTAAATGAGATGCATTAGGAGGAAAAACTATGCATGATGGTGCACTTGTTCTTGTGGGATTTATATGGTCTCATTCTCATTATTCTCATTATGAAGTGATTGATTATCTTCTTCGACCATATTTTCTGAAAATGATGAGGAAACCCTACAAAGTCTACCACTTGATGTACGTGACCACACTCTCATGCACGTGTAGGAATAGAATAAAAGGAAGAAGAAAATAAAAGAAGAAGAAACAAGAGAAAAGAAACAAAGTTATATACAAGAAAAGTGAAAAGAGAAAATAAAATAACTACTATAATTTATACAAAAACTTACCTCCCCGACAACAGCGCCAAAAACTTGACATGACTAAAAGATTGATATCTTCTCCCAAGTGCAGGATTGTCGAAGTAATAAATAACCCGGCAAAACCGGGGTCGAACCACAGGGAGGTTAATTGTACAAATTATAAACAACAATAATAACAATAATAACAACAATAATAACAATAACAACAACAACTATAATAATAATAATAATAATAATAATTACAATAATAGTAGTAGTAGTAGTAGTAGTAGTAGTAATAATAATAATAATAGAAGAAGAAGAAGAAGATGATGAGAACTTGGAGATGGAAAATTAATGTAAGGATTAAACAATAATAATAACAAATGTCAAGGTTAGAGGTTCCACTAATGGTATGTCAAACAAGTATAGTATAAACTCTTATTATTCAATTGGAAACCACACACAAAGGAGGTTCCAATCAGATTATAGATTGTTAACATGATTACATTAGTCATCTTATTCGATTAATGCTACTACTTATAAATCTCGTCAAGCATTCATGATTATAATTTATGTTAACAACAAATCAAGTTCCTTTCATAGTTCAAGTGTCGGTTATACCATACAGTATGAACTATGAAAGTGTCAAGCATTTGTTGTACCAAGTGTTATACAACATAAATCAAGATTAGTCATTTAACAAGCAAAGTATTAAAGAGTGAACAAGATAACAAATACAAAACATGTTAGTATCAAACATTAAAGTCCATGTTAAGTTTACACTATACTTATTCTTACACCATTAGTGTAACCTTTTCACCTTGATATAATAAACTTAGCTAGACATAATGAAAGAAAGAAAAATAAATAAACAAAACAAGGACATAAATAAGATAAGAGTTAACTAAGTAAAGGAAAAGAAATGAAAGGCATAAACTTGATATTACTAAAAGCAAAGCATCAGCAATACAAAAAATACAACGAGAGAAAGGAGGAGCATGATCTTGATCTGGAAACCAAGATGCCTAAATGCATGGCAAAAGCCTCCTTTTATAGGCCAAAATTAGGAACTATTGATTTGATGACTAATTGATGAGTGGGTAACCAACTCTTGACTTGGTGACAATCCTTATCTTCTCTTGTCTGCCCAAAACGTCATTGATAACGTCAAAATTGGAGCCACTTGCAAACATGAAAGTTGTAGGCAATTGTCTCAACTGTCTTATGTAAAAACGTCAGCTCATTTGGACTTTTAGAACTCCAGATATGGCTAAAATACTGAACAGTGCTTGGGCTGGAGGACAGATTCGGGCTTCTTTGTTGTTGCTACAATTTGGACTTGAAAATGGCCTTTCTAGATCTTGGGCTCCATATGAAAGTTGTAGGCCTATGTCTTACCTTTCCATCCATATACAGTAGACCTAAATCTGAGATCTATAGCTCCAGATATGACCCAATTACCAAACAATATTCCGGTTTGGATTGCACCGACATCTCTTTTCTAATTTTGGTTATCTTTTTGCCCTTGCAATTTAAGTTCTTAAAGTCATCAATAAATCCTTTCATTTATGTGATAGGCCTGCATTTAAAATGAACATTTACCACAAATTAAAGGTATCTTATATTATTAGATATATTATTATAAAACATGCTTTAGTTAAGGAGTTATTGATACTTCAAGTGCAAAATGATGATATAGAACCATGATAAAAATGCACTTTTAAGTGCTAATCACACCCCCCAACCAGCTTATTACTAGTCCCTAGTAATCAAAACGTTAAAATAGAAAAACAATTTGCAAATTCCATAAAGCAAGGTATTCATCATTTAACTTCCATTAATCTATCCAGATAAACAAACTCTCGTTAAATTTATATACCTGCTCAATACCTCTTAACAAGATATTCATAAACCTTTCTTTTGTGCTCAATGTATCAACATATAATTATGGGGCTTTTCTTGGAAGAAAACAAAATTTTTGTTCTAATGTTTAAGGTTAACTTCCTTGGGTTGGGATTATTATTTTTTTCTCTTTTTTTTTCTTTTTTTTAAATATATATACATTTAATTTAAAAACACCATGCATCTTTAACCCATGTAACGAGCTTTCGGCTAATGACTCCCAGACCAGTTGGTCTTAGGGCATTAGGTGTTAAGACACCCCTACGAGCTTAGTAACTCGGGTCGCAGATATTGATATGTCGATAGTGCAATGTTTGATTCCATTAAGCTTTTCTCCTTAACCCATGTAACAAGCGTTGGGCCAATAGCTCCCAAGTCAGTTGACTTTAGGGTATTAAGTGTTAAAACACCCCTTCGGGCCTAATTGCTTAGGTTAGGGAGGCTACGAAACCAAACTTATCTATATTTTTATTATTATCATTTTTTTCACTCTTTTTTTCTCATTTTTTTTCATGTTTTTTTTTCTTAATTATATACTTTTTTTTTTTTTTTTTTTTTTTTTCTTTTTTTTTCATGTTTTTTTTTTTTTATTATATACAATCCCTTTCCCTTAGTTGTTACCTTTAACAAAAGAACATAAATAATGTAATAATCCAATATGCAACCCACAATCATATGTTAAAGTGTGTGTGTGTAAATTAAGGTTTAAGAATACATGTTAAATAAGTATATGAGCAGAATTAAGTGATAACAATGCGAGAGTTTGTAAACCTGAATATTTCAAGAAGGATTATGATAGACCTTCTTATGAATGATTACTAAGATGCGTCTCAAGAGTCACTTTAACAAAAGAGCTCCTTTACTCTGTCATCCTAATAACAACAATTTTGCATATGCTTTATGAAATGGAAAACAATTTTTTTTTATCAACTACTACCCTCTCCCCCCAACCAAAACGAGACATTGTCCTCAATGTTCTAAGGTAGAAAGATAGAGTATAGAAGATATCACCTGAAATAACGAACATTGACAAACCTAAAACACACTGAAACAAATATAAGAAACAACAAAACATAATAATAAAACCAAAAGACATAAAGATTCACAAATGAAGGCTCAAATCCAATCTAAACTTTTTACGGCTTTCCTTAGTTGACCAATTTATGCGACTCATGGAAGGATCAATTACAGGAATGAAATATTGTAGTTGGTCAATCAATTTTTCAGCAGTAGCAACAGAGATTATGATTTCTCGTGTAGAAGATGTTAGAAATTCTTGTTCCACAGCATGATCAATAAAAGACAACAACTTATCATAATAACCATTAACATTTAACAAACCTATGGGTTTATGGTGAATGTGCAGTTGAGCCCAAGAGGAAATATGAAATATCTCTTCCAATGTGCCTAGACCACCTAGTAAAGCAATGAAGGCATCAGCATGGTTAAACATTGCATTCATTCGAGCTGACATTGTGGAGACCTGAAGTTCCTCTCCAATTGTTTTTCCAATGATGTCCCCTTGTGCTAAAGCTTCGGGGACGACCCCCAAAACTTGACTACCTCCTAAAAATATAGCTATTGACACACCTCCCATTAACCCAAGACTGCCTCCCCCATACACTAAATGAATCTTTCTCTCAGCTAGCACTTGACCAAGATGGTTTGCTGATTTTAAAAACTCCTTTTCTTTCTCAGGACTAGATCCACCGAAAACACAAATATTTCTTATATGATGACTTGAGGAACTTGCCATTTCTACACCCTTCTGTATTTGTTGAATGTATGAGTTGAGTAGAAATGAAAGGAAGGAAGAGAGGCAATCATAACACCTATATATAGGCCAGCTGGAGTCTCACACACTCTCTCTCTCTCTCTATTTATTTATTTATTTACTTTTAAAAAAAGCATGTGTATGTACAGGTAGTTGTGATTGTGGCTCACATCTTCCCTTGGTTTTACGTCCAGGAACGGCTTAAACGCCCTCTATGGGTCGGGGATAGGCTTCCCATCCAGTTTTCTTAAAAACTGGCAAACAGGGTCTTTTTTAGTCAGATTCCCAAGACTAAGTCGATCATGTTCTTTACGAAATAGTGGCCATGAATCATGAATTACACGATGCACATCTCCACTAGGATGTGTCTCAAGAGTCCATAGAAGATTATCTAAAGACTCCTTACTCAGGCCATCCTTAATGAATTGTATTTTATCTCCACGGTTTATAGATACCATTCCTAAAGAATGACATTGTGTATTACAAGTCCATCTAGCACATCGATGACAGACTTCTAGTCGTTTTGCACGACGTTTCTTTGCAAAAGTGCTTTTACCTATTCTAGGCATGTGTGAAATGAAGGAATTAGAGGACTCCCCTGATAATTGGACCTTTGCTTCAATCAACCAGCGAATATCTTCAGGAATTCCATGATTCATTAACAATCTCAATCTTGCACATCTAGCACAGTAAATTTTTGTAATCACATTCTGAGGCAAAGCAGGAAAATACTTTTTCAATTTTTCAAGATTAGTGTCCATTTTCAAATGAGAATTGGAAGAGAGATTCAAAGAATTGCACAAATATATACACAATTATCAGTTATTGTGCGAAACTGAAAGAACCGACTTAAGTCACGGAACACCGTTGTCCGCCATTTGACCGGGGTGAGAGAAACTAGCAAAAATCACTCAAAAAGAAACACAAAAACAATGTGAGAAAAACAAAATAATCAACCTTTTATCAAAGTAAGCTTTCAAACGATGTCCATTTTCCTTAAAATTATTGTCATTCATTGAATTCTCAATATCACAGGCCCCATAAGGATTGCTCCATCTTAATCTTAGCTCTTTAGGGAATGTATATAGTTGAGAATTATAAAACAAAACTTTTTGACCAGTATCAACTTTTTGACAATTTTCACAAGTTTTGCAGAATGCATGCATGTCCTTGAACATGGTGGGCCAATAAAATCCATTTTGAAAGATTTTTATAGCTGTCTTTTTTTATGAGAAATAACTTCCACATGCTTCAGAATGACAAAGTTTAATGACACTACTTACCTCATTGTCGGGAATGAAACTTTTAAATATTTGATCAGGACAATATTTGAATAAGTTAGGGTCATCACAATAAAATCTCTTCACTTTGCTCAAAAACTTTTCTTTGTCTTGGGTACTCCAATCAGCTGGCAAATCTCCTAAAGCAAGAAAATTGATATTTTTATCATACCAAGGCATTGGACTAAGAGAAAGTAAGGATTCGTTAGGAAAGTAATCATCGATTGGTGTGATGTCAGATGCTGAATCTGTTGTCCCTGTTGATAAAAGATTCGCATCAACATTTTCGGTGCTTGTTTCATCCGTGATTTCTTTCTTAGAATAAATCATTTGCAAATCTTCAGATTCATCTAATTCATTTTTACTTAAAGTAGATTCAAGTTGATCATAAACTAATTCGTCAATATGATCTACTTCTTGTAAATCATTATCATCTCCAGATTGCTTGCAAATGTTAAAAATATTCATCTCCAATGTCATGTTTCCAAATGATAGCTTCATCAGTCCATTTCTACAGTTAATCAATGCGTTAGAGGTTGCAAGAAACGGACGTCCTAAAATAACAGGAAATGAATTACATGCTTCAACAGGTTCTGTGTCCAAGACAATAAAATCCATAGGATAAATAAATTTATCGACTTGTACTAACACATCTTCAATTATTCCTCTAGGCACTTTTACAGATCTATCGGCAAGTAAAAGAGATATAAAAGTTGGTTTTAACTCACCTAGATTGAGACTTTGAAAAAATGAATATGGAAGTAAATTCACACTAGCTCCAAAATCAAGTAAAGCTCTTTCAATTTTATGCTCTCCAATAAAGCAAGAAATTGTAGGACAACCAGGGTCTTTATATTTCCAAGCATTATTGTTTTGAAGAATAGCACTTACTTGTTCGGCTAGAAAGGCTTTCTTTTTCACATTTAGTTTCCTCTTCACAGTGCATAGATCTTTTAAAAAATTAGCATAGGAAGGAACATGTTTAATAGCATCCAACAAAGGTATATTGATCCTTACCTGTTTGAAAATTTCAAAAATTTCAGAGTTGTGATTGACTTTCCTTTGTTTGGTCATGGCTTGAGGAAATGGAAGTGCCGGCGGAGAATCAGTCTTTTCTTTGCAATTTTCAAATTCAACCCCTTCCTTACCCTCAGAGATTGACTCATCATCTTTCTCATAACGTTCAAGAGAGGGTTTTTCAATAACCTTACCACGGCGGAACTACTTGCATTTGCATTGTATTGCCTCTTGGGATTTTGTTATGGTTGAGATGGAAACTTACCTTTCTCTTAGAAACTGAGAGCAGATGTCAATTTTGCAAGAGCATCTTTAACATCTATCATGTTTTGAGTAAGTTGAGTATTGATTGTCTCTTGCTTTTCAATGAATGCATGCAATGTTTCCTCAAGATTTCTTCTAGAAGATGGAGCATAAGGAGGTGCAT
>NW_011507317.1:0-1344 GCF_000495115.2 Populus euphratica | reverse complement strand
TTCATTTTAATTATATGAATAATAAAGCATATCCATAATCTTTTAAAGATCTAATTTTGTATGGGAAAGTATTATTTATCAACCTAGATTACTTGCCTTTAATTAGAAATTACTTTATTAGGTATGTAATGTGGGCTTAAATTACCTGTCCTTATTTTCCTCATTTGATTTTGAATATCATCATCGTACTTGTTGTCATAATTTAATTTTAGATTTTCCTCGAAATCATCTTTTTTTTAAAAAAAATAAAGAAACAAAAATACAAAAAAGTAAAAAATAAAAGATGAAAAAGGATCAGTAACTTGATTGGTGAAGACAGACTAAAGATGGATTTAAGTGTAAATCTGGACTCTCAATTGCACCCTTAAAGGACCTGGATGTGAAGAACAATGTAGATTCAAGGTTGACTTGAGTAAATATTAGAAGAATTTGTATAAAAATTAAGTTTGAAGACTTAATTTGATAGGTTAAAGGTATAATTAAGTTGAAGAATTAATTTGGGTTAAGATTAAAATAATTAATTAAATACAAGGACTTAATTAGATTTTTAATAAGTCAAATTAATTTTATTAAGGACTTGATTGGTGAAAAATTAAATTTGAAAGCCTAATTTTAGCTTAATTGAGAATATTGAAATTTTAGAGGAATAGATTTAGTTTTTATAAACTCAATTGGATGAAATTAGAGTCAAAATTGCAGGAAAATGAAAGTTTAATTGTTAATCAAGGTTAAAGCGAAGAAATTCAAGATCAAGAACTTTTTTGCAAAAGCCACGCTTATTCGAGCATGAAATTCGGCTAGAATAGAGGTGAAATTAAAGAAATTATAAATTTGAATGTCAATTTAGGATAAAATTAAAAATATCTATGACAAATGACCAAGTTGAAAATGTGCTAAAATCAAAGGGTCTTTTTAAAATTTTATAGGGGTAAAATTAAATTAATTCTTAAAATCAGAACTTAATTAAGTATGTAATTGAATAAATTCAAAAATTAAAGGATGAAATCAAAAGGAGAATTTATGACCTAATTTAGTTTAAGATTGACAAAACGATGTCATTTCACCATTTCATTTAAATAAAACGACGTCGTTTTGGTTAGCTCGAAGTAAGAAGAATAAAATAAATAAAAAGATAGAAAACAAGTCATGTAGTGCTTCATTGTCTTAGTTGTTTGCCTTATAAGAAAGCTACTGTAGTTCTTTTCAGCAAAGTCATTTAAAGAGTAAGATGTGAGTGATTTTTTTTTTGTGGGATTTATTTTTATGAGATGTGATTTGTACTTTAAAAAATTCAACTATATCTCTGAACAAAACACATATTTAATACCTTCTCACATCTTAGAC
>NW_011507318.1:0-1344 GCF_000495115.2 Populus euphratica | reverse complement strand
CATAACTCTGATTATGAGACATGATGATCTCTTTAAGAAAAATAATGAAGTTTAATCATTAATAATTAAATATTAAAAATTAAAAAAAAATAAATTTAAAAAAATAAAAAAAATAATTAAAAATATAAAAAATATAAAAATAATAAAATGATGTAAAAATATTTAGCAAATTCAAGTTATCATGGCAAATGTATAACCCGAACTGCGAGATTAAGATATTATTATAAAAAAATATTTAATTTTTTATAAATTAAATATTGAATAATAAAACTAAAAAAATAAAATTAATAATAAAATATCAATACTAATCCGTGTTTGATTTTTATATTCGATAATATTATAATAATAATTATGTAATGTTTAAAAGACCATATTATTTATAAAAAACAAGTTATAAGGTTTTAATTATAAAGGGTAAAATAATAATTTTATTATGTAAGTATATAATAAATTGCGAGGGAGTCCCCCATGAAACACTACTGATCAAGTTTATCTTTTTAATATATATATATATATATATATATATATACATATATATTGAACATAGAAGAATTATTTAATTTGTTTGGTAAAATTAAAGGTACTGATTTATGATTTTACTCAAAAAAGAATTTGAAAAACCCATCCAAAATCCTAGTAATCATAATGGTGGTAGAAAGCCTGATAGCTCACAACCGTTTGATGTTAATGGCATTAAACATAACCATATTATAATATCAAATCACTATCTTTCATGTATATAAAAAAATTATTTGTTAAGAATTTTTTTTTTCATAATATGTTTAAGATTTTGAGCTTCAATATCTAAAAAAAAACATAATATGACCATCAAACCAATCACAATAAAGCAGTGGATAATAAATAAAATTATAAAAATAATTATTTTAATATAATCTGAGATTTGATTAAGTTTTAAATTAAATTCAATGAAAATTTATTTGATTATACTAGGTTAATTGGTCAAGTATCTTCTGATTAAGTTAAAATTTGATTTAATTTTTTAATTTTTTAAAAATATTATTTTATTTTTATTTAAAAAAAATCTTAAAGCAACACAATTTTAGATTAATTAATGTTAATTCTCTTAACTTGTATCCTATATCTGGAACTCATCAAGAGTATATATGGAAATGAGGTGCAATCTATATTTTTTTAAATTTAATTTTTTATTTAAAATAAATTTTTTTATATATTTTTAATATATTAATATCAAAAATAATTTTTACAAAATAAATAATTTTATTTAAATATATTTTTAAGCAAGAAATACTCTTCACCACCACTGCTTCCCTATTCCAAAACTTTGAAAATGAGTTTTAGCCAGGGGTATTAAAAGCGACATGT
>NW_011507319.1:0-1344 GCF_000495115.2 Populus euphratica | reverse complement strand
GCGAATTTTTAAACTTAAGGAGATATTATATTTTTGACCCCGTAGATTACTTTTGTACTTGTCTTTGGAATACATGTTCCAGCCTTGTTTTCATGCTTGGAGTGAATTTGCATGTCAGCTCCTGTTTTTTTTTTAAATGGAAAATTGGTGTTAAGTTTTTTTAGGTGGATTACTAGTTAATTCCTCGTAGGTTAGCATACGGTGGCTATCAGGTTTCATATTAAATTGGTCTCTGGCATGAATACTATATATATATATATACACACACATCATTTTGATATGCTGCCAATAAATTTTAAAAAATAAAAATATATATTACTTTGATATATTTTCAAATAGTTTGATTATGTTAGTGTATTAATTTAGTGTATTAGTAACATAATTAATAGTATGATTAATATAATTAATGTATCAGTAGCATGATTAATTTGGTTGGTGCATTTTTGGCTTAGTTAGAGCATCTCCATCATTGGAGCCAAATGAAGAAAATAACTTTTTGAATTATGTGTATTTCAATGGTAAAAAGTTATTTAGAAAAATTATTTATATTTTAATATATTTCATGTTAAATTAATTTTAATATAATTATATAACTAATTTAGATATTTTATATATAATATAATTATAATGTTATTAATTATATAATTAATTTGAGTAATTTATAAAAGTAATATAAAATTAACGAAGTAATATAAAAATTAAAAAATTAAATGATATTAATAATTAACCAGAAAATAATCGATTCTTGCTTTTTTAAATTTAAGAGAAGGGTGAGGTATAGTATAAAAATTTAAAACTACAATTTTTTTCTTTATGTATTTATAGAAAATTTCTTCTATATTAAAAAAAAAAAGTTGTTGGCCAACGGCTATAAAAATAACCGTTAGCCAACAATTATCATTTTGACTATTTCTATAATTAAATGTAGAAATGATTGTTAAGGAAACAAATAGTTATTTTTGCTATTTATTTAACTCCTCTGTTCGAATGTAAATATTGAAGAAATAAAAGGCAAATAAATATTGAAGAAATAAAAGGCAAAGAACATTTAGCTTTTCATTTAACTACTCGATTGAAATGCAAACATTAAAGAAATAAAAGACAAAGGATGTTTGGTTTCTCATCTAGCCGCTCGGTTGGAGCTGCTTTTACCAATAGAAACATGGTTTGATTGAATTAAGTAATAGGTCATGTCTTTGATTGAATTTAATTATATAATAAAAATAGATAATGTTTCTATATTATATATATTATATGATAATAAAAATGAATAAATAAACATTATATAAAAATAAATAAATAAAATTATAGACTAAAATTATAGCGAAGATTATTCTTTAAAGA
>NW_011507316.1:0-1345 GCF_000495115.2 Populus euphratica | reverse complement strand
GCATGGTTAAAAATGTTTTTTCCCTGTTAAAAAGACATTAAGTTTATTGTTTCTGGGTTTTTTTTTTAATGTAATTCTGGAATGAAGATAATAAAATTATGAAAAACACTGATAAAAAAAAAGTGGTGCCAAGAAAATACTTCAGAAAATATGTCAGTTGCCATACATATCTGAATCCAAACTCTTTCATTTTAGAACTCGGGAAGCAATACTTTGTTGATGCTTGTCTGTGCCAAATTCTTGTGTTGTCATGGATTTACTAGATTTGTCTACAACCTTCTTGCATGCGCACTTTTAATATATATTTATATATTTGAAACAAAAGAAACTATTTCTGCAACTAGTCTAAAATGGGTGCTACTGATTCAGAGAACTGGGGCACTGTCCTCTTCTATTACAAGTTATGAACTGACCCAAATGACTCTATACATGAGAAAAGAAGACGAGAAATTAAGTGGATCATTTCGTAATAGCTTTGTTCCAGCCTAAAGTCCTTGACCATGCTAACATGTTTTCTTTCAGGCACTGATGCTTAACAAATCCAGTTCAAGATGAGCAGGCTTCTGGTAAATTTTTTGCGCTTCCTTTGCCTCCTTCTCATATGTATAAAGAATAACCAAATCCAACAAGAAAATATAGTTAAAGGTGCCTTCAAGCAGGCTTTTTGATAAAGTAAAAATGAAAGTTGCGTGCCTGTAGTCCCAGAAAAACAAACCTGGAATCAACCCACGCTTCTAATAATGCTTACCACGCCTTCGCAGGTGAATTTGGAAATTTGCTCCCCAGGTGCCAGATCAATGCTCAATCTGGAGACATTTAGCTTTGTTTGAGTTCATCCTTTTTCTTATTATTTTGAAGAATTTTTGTTTCAGTCACTTTATGGTATGGTTAAATAGACTGATCACTTCTGGAAAATTGGGCCGTGCTAGTTGAAACGATTCATTGCATGTACTGCTGTTATCACCTGCAATGTAACATGCAAGTGTGAAAATAAATGCACTTTTTGAAAATAAAACCGTTTTTAGTTCCCAAGATTGTGCCGGGGATTGACCATCCGTTCTGGAAGGTGATTGTGCACTTCTTCTTGGCTCGTAATGTTTGATTGAACGGGCTTTTGCCTTTTCACTTGATATTGGGTGCATAAATTTACATGGGGAAGCTCGGAAATTATTCGATCCCGAGGTCGGAAAAATCTCGTTCTCGTCAGATAAGAGGAAAAGGTAAAAATCTTTTATACATGCTGTTTTCCACTTTTTTTCCCCTTCTTTCGTTTAAACCAAACAAAATTCTTTCCATTTTAACCATGACCAGTATAGGTTTTCTAGGTTAAAAAGTAGCAATCATC
>NW_011507315.1:0-1346 GCF_000495115.2 Populus euphratica | reverse complement strand
TCAACTTGCTCAAAGCATAACAGATTTTAAAGATACTCTTGCAAAATTCACATCTGCTCTCAGTTTTCAAGAGAAAGGTAAGTTTCCATCTCAACCACAACAAAATCTCAAGAGGCAATACAATGCAAATGCAAGTAGTTCTGGAAGTCAACACATGGATCAAGTCAAATCAGTCACTACTCTACGCAGTGGTAAGGTTATTGAAAAACCCACTCTTGAACCTTGTGAGAAAGATGATGAGTCAATCTCTAAGGGTAAGGAAGGGGTTGAATCTGAACATTGCAAAGAAAAGATTGATTCCCCGCCAGCACTTCCATTTCCTCATGCCATGACCGATCAGGAAGAAATCGATGATGAAAAAAGCACCGAAAATGTTGATGCGGATCTTTTATCAAAAGTGACAACAGATTCGACACCTGACATTACACCAATCAATTATTTTTTTTCCTGATGAATCTCTACTTTCTCTTAGTTCAATGCCTTGGTTTGCTAAAAATATCAATTTTCTTGCTTCAGGATTTTTGCCAGCTCACTGGAGTATCGAAGACAAAAGAAAATTTTTGAGCAACGTGCAAAACTTTTATTGGGTTGACCCTTACATTATTCAATTATCGTCCTGATCAAATATGTCAAAGATGTTTTCCCGATAATGAGGTAAGTAATTTCATTAAATTTTGTCACTCTAAGGCATGTGGGGATCATTTCCCGTCAAAAAAGAGGATTGTAGAAATCTTACAGAGTGGATTTTACTGGCCTACCATATTCAAGGAGTCACATGCATTTCGTAAAAACTGTGAAAATTGTCAAAATGTGGGATTTATTTCAAAGCACAGAGAGTCTTTAGATAATCTTCTATTGACTCTTAAGTCTCATCATAGTCGAGATAAGCATCGTGCAATTCATGAATTATGAACCATTTTCATAAAGAACATGCTTGGCATAGTCTTGGGAATATGACTAAAAAAAGACCCTGTTTGCCAGTTTTTAAGAAAACTGGATGGGAAGCCTATCCCCGACCCATAGAGGGCGTTTAAGTCGTTCTTGGACGTAAAACCAAGGGAAGATGTGAGCCACAATCACAATTGCAATTTGAATTTTTTTTTTTGTAAAAATTTATGTCTTTTGGTTTTGTTATTTTATTTTGTTATTTCTTATTTTTGTTTCAGTGTGTTTCAGATTTTGTCAGTGTTCGTTATTTCAGGTGATATCTTCTATACTCTATCTTTCTACCTTAGAACATTGAGGACAATGTCTCGTTTTGGTTGGGGGGAGAGGGTAGTAGTTGATATAAAAAAAAAATTGTTTTTCATTTCATAAAGCATGTGCATAATTGTTGTTACTAGGAT
>NW_011507355.1:0-1317 GCF_000495115.2 Populus euphratica | reverse complement strand
TCCCAACATTGATAAAATGTTTCTCCTGGTTTTTGAGTGAAAGTGGTGATTTGTCTTTTGAAAGAGTTTGTTCTATGAGATGGGAAAAACTTCTTCAAAAATTGTTGTTGCATTTCATCCCAAGCACGAATGGATCCTGGTCTTAAATTTTGTAGCCATGTTTTAGCTTTATCTTTTAATGAAAAAGGAAAAAGCTTTAATCTGATGGTGTTCATGCTACAATTTAAGTTATTATATGTGTTGCAGACCTCCTCAAATTCCCTTAAATGCAAGTATGGATTTTCCAATTCTAAGCCATGAAAAGAAGGTAAAAGTTGAATAATACCTAGTTTAAAATTGAAATGAGATACATCAGGAGGGAAAACTATGCATGATTGTGCACTTGTTCTTATGGGATTCATGTGGTCTCTAAGTGTTCTAGCACGATTATTCTCATTATTCTCATTATGAAGTGATTGAATATCTTCTTCGGCCATATTTTTTGAAAATGATGAGGATACCCTACAAAGTCTACCACTTGATGTACGTGACCACACTCTCATGCACGTGTTGGAATAAAATAAAAAAGAAGCGTGTAGGAATAAATGTACGTGACCACACTCTCATGCACGTGTAGGAATAAAATAAAAAAGAAGAAGAAGAAAGCAAAAGAAGGAGGAAGAAAACAAAATAAAAAGAAACAAAAGAAAAGAAACAAAGTTATATACAAGAAAAGTGAAAAGAGAAAATAAAATAACTACTATAATTTATACAAGAACTTACCTCCCCGGCAACGGCGCCAAAAACTTGACACGACTAAAAGATTGATGTCTTCTCCCAAGTGCAGGAGTGTCGAAGTAATAAATAACCCGGCAAGACCGGGGTCGAACCACAGGGAAGTTAATTGTACAAATTATAAACGACAGTAGTACAACAACAATAATAACAACAACAACAACAATAATAATAGTAATAACAATAATAACAACAATGACAATAACAATAATAACTATAATAATAATAGTAGTAGTATTAGTAGTAATAATAATAATAATAATAAAGAAAGAGAAGAAGATGATGATGATGAGAACTTGGAGATGAGAAATTAATGTAAGAATTAAACAATAATAATAACAAATGTCAAGGTTAGAGGTTTCACTAATGGTATGTCAAACAAGTATAGTATAAACTCTTATTATTCAATTGGAAACCACACACAAAGGAGGTTCCAATCAGGTTATAGATTGTTAACATGATTACATTAGTCATCTTATTCGATTAATGCTAGTACTTGTAAATCTCGTCAAGCATTCATGATTATAACTTATGTTAACAATA
>NW_011507313.1:0-1351 GCF_000495115.2 Populus euphratica | reverse complement strand
TGGCTGTCGATTTTTTAATCAGTAACAATATAGTTTTGCTGATGATTTTTGAATAAGTAGTGACACAGTTTTTGGATATTGATTTCTGAATCAGTAGAGGCACAATTTTTTGTTGCCAACAGTGGCATAATTGGTTGTTGATTTTTGAATCAACAGTGACATAGTTTTGCTGCTGATTTCTGAATTAGAAACGGAGAAGTTATTGGCTGTCAATTTCTAAATCGACTAGTACATAGTTTTTGGTTATTGATTTTTGAATCGATTATGATATAATTTTATTATCGATTTCTAAATTAGCAACTATAAAGTTTTTGGTTGTCAGTTTTTTAATCGGTAACGATGCAGTTTTCATTGTTGATTTCTAAATCGACAACGATAGTGTAAGACCTAACAAAAAATAGAATTGAACCAGCCTATCCGAGGGGAGAATGAGAATAGAAAGCAACCCAGGATAACCTAAAAACAAATAAGGTAAGGATAGCCTTGGTCCCAAACACCCTAGCATACTTCGGGGGCTATAAATACAGGAAGAGAGAAAGGGTGACTCCTCACTCTTTCTAAAATGAGGTGCATGCTCTTGCCTCCTTCCCTTTTCCTAAAACAAGCTGCTTGCTCTTATTCTTTCGTCCTTCACAAATAAAGCTTAACAACTCTACTGCATATGCCTCAGGCATGAGATAGATAAGGGAGAGCGTGACAAGAGGATGGACAACTGCAAATATAAAGGGACTAGAGGCTTAAAATTGGTGGGAAACTAATAGGAGGAGGAGAAGCCAAAAAAAAGGAAAAGAAAGAAGAAAATCAGGAGTAGAAGAGGAGAAATGCTGGCAAACCCATTACAAAAATACTAAATCCATTAGGTATGAACTATATCCTTCTCCACTTGTTCTTAAGGCCTTGAGACCGAAACGAATAAGAAAACTATGGATGCATGACCTTGCAATTTTATTCCAACTATTAAGGAAAGAACTAAGCTAAAAAGAGGGACAAAAACAAGGTTGAATGACCTAATTTTAGAATATTTAACAAAAGAAATATTGCAAATTTAAATGCACAAACTTGGAAAGTTGACCAGCCTTGGTGGTGGCTGGACATAATAGGAATTAAAGGAATAAAATGTATAGATGGTAACCTTGTTAGAGATGTTAGATAATGTGAAATTGAAACAGAATTATACTTGTGTTAACGGTATGATTTAACATGTTTGGTTGGTGTAGTTATATGAAAATATGTTGATAACAAATCTTGAAGAAACATGTTGCAGCTAAAACAAAAATTGCTCCTTGATAATGCATTGATCCCGTTATGTGATAAATAGATTTGTATAACTTGAGTTAGTAGTTGCAAGAAC
>NW_011507311.1:0-1352 GCF_000495115.2 Populus euphratica | reverse complement strand
AAAAAAACAAGAAAATGGTAAAGAAAAATAATTAAATTGAAAAGGATTTTTTTTTAATAATTTGAACGAAGAGATAATTTTATATTTAAAAATAATTAATGAAATAATATTTAAATACTAAATAAAAAAATAAAAAATATTTTTCAAGTTGTTTTGCAGGGGCTGGGCCTGCTTGCCACCCCTTGATTTCGTCTCTGGATCTATAAAGATGTTATTTTATTTTCTGAGATAATGTTTTTTAGAAAAAAAAATTGAAACTAAATTGGTTTTTACTACATCAAGTAATTTTTTATTTTAGAATTAAAAATATTCTGTGTATACAAGTTTTGGGACACGATTAGTTTTATGAGATTTAATTAATTCAGAGATTTATTTTTATTTCATGAAGAATTTTAGTGCAATATGTTAATTTACCAATTTAATTACATATGTTCTGATTGTGAAGCATCATATTAACATAGAAATAGTCATTATTTATATTTATATGTTTTTTTTTCACGCAGTTGTAACTTAGACATGAAATACATAATTATTAATTAATGGCCTGTTTAGAATCAAATTATGTATAGAATTCACTTTAATTTCATTATTTGAATTGAAATAATAATCTGTCCTAATTTTTAATTTTAAAATAAAATATTAAATTGTAGAATTAAATACAATCATATAAAATTTAATTGAATTAAGAATCTTAACTAATCTCCTCCTTATTTAAAAAACAAAAAAATAAAATTACAAGTGTTCTTATATTTATTTTGCCATTAATTCCTTATTAAATGTTAGTGGTGGAATTAACTGTTTCAAATGTTCAGTTTCATATCCAAAACGCTCCACCAAAGTAGTTTTACATTAAATTAAATGGTTCAAATACATAAACTACATGAACTGCTGCTGTTCTATGTCTGTCTTCGTATGAGCAAAGGAAAACTCTCAGACTGATACAATTTACCTCTGCAAACTCTGTTTCCTTGCTCCTTAAAAACCCTTGTTTTGTTCCCCTAAAGTTCCCAACTTTCTCTATGTGAATTCCACTTCCATTGCTCTCTGCTCCAGATTTCTGTATCAAGATTTGAGCTCTCTCTCTCTAAAGATCATGGAGAAAGTAGGGAAGGCACAGGGAGTGAAGAAACTGAAGCCATCGATCTTATTCTCTTTCAAGTCTATGAATGATATGCTTATTTGGTAACTTTCTCTCTGCCTGTCCTTTAAAGAAAATTGGGTTTTCAGCTGTATGGACAGGAGAACAGAACTTAGATTTGAATTATTGTAATTGATTGTGTAATGGTGAATATTATTTTATATTTAATTTTTATTAAATAAATAAAAATAATAAAATTTGAATTTGTAATTAT
>NW_011507305.1:0-1357 GCF_000495115.2 Populus euphratica | reverse complement strand
TTGAGATAATCAATTGGACAATCATAATTGATAGGATAGGTGACTCAATTGAAATAAATATGATAGTTTAAGGGTAAATATATTTATTTCCTGAAAAATGTAATAATAGTTTAAGACAGGTTTGACGTGGTTTAGCATGAGAAATCAAGGACATTTCGTAGAGCTCTTAAACAATGGAGCTTGTATTGTATGTTTATCATATCCAAATATCAACATGCAATTAATAATACTTTGCCATCAAACACCTTTTCACAGCCTTGGGGTCATGTTAAAATGTTGCTTCTGAGGTCATCACTCCATCAAAACAAAAGATTATAAAAATGTTAAAGATTATATGAGCTCGGGTCAACTTTTATTTATAATTCAATTTATATTAAATCTTGATATATTTTAATTTTAACATATCAAACCCAAAACTAGCTAATTGTAATAATACATTAGCTAGTTTGAATGACAAGTAATTTTTTTATATAAATTTAATTTTATATTCATTTAATATTCCTTGAATTTTTAACTAGAATTAATTTGCTAAATTAAAACTTTGGAAAATATAAGCTATGAACATAAGATTTTAACTAACACTAAAGTTTTCTTCTTCTTTTTTCTTATGTTTTAAAAAAATAAAAATAAAAAAGGACTCATCAAAGAATTTCGTGATATTCACTGACTCTCTCATTAAAACCCCTAAAATTTTAAAAATAAGAAATAGAAAGAGAAGAATATGTGAATCATTTGGTTTTACAACTTTTCCAAAATAATTTTGCATGAAGTTTTTCTACTCAGAAAACTTCAATGATTCCTATCAATAATTGCTAAGGATCAAATTTGAAAAATTATTCATATAGCGTTCGATTACATAGTATGAGGTTTTGCTAAGAAAATCCTTAAACTAAACACAATTTTACATAGAAGTACTCCATCATGTGAGTTGTGATTGAGACAGAAGTTTGTGGTAAACTATTACGTTGTCGTTTTGGCTATTAGAAATGATAGATTTAGAATAAAAATAGAAGAATTGAAATGAAATTAATAGAAACCACTCATAAAAAGAGAATTTTCAAAATTTTAATATCTAACGACGATATGAAAATAAAAAATTAATTTCAAAAATAATAATAATAATAATAATAATAATAATAATAAAAGTAATAGAAGTAATTATGGCAAAGCACACAAATAATAGTGATAAAGATGATGATGATGGTGATGATTTATTTAAAAAAATTAGATCCACCTTCATGGAATGTGGAAAATGCGAGCTGGACAATTTAAAAGTTAGTGGTTTTGCATGTGAATATTATTCATGCAAATGATCCCTATAAGAATAGATTCTTTTATACACAATCAAAGGATAAAT
>NW_011507575.1:309-1158 GCF_000495115.2 Populus euphratica | reverse complement strand
GATATGTGGGCCCCACAATGATGACGTGGCAGGTGGCTGGGCAGAACTGCTTGCGTGACTGCTGACATGGCGGGTCAACCCGGCTCAGATTGCAGGAAACGGGCGAGAAAGATGCGTGACGTGCGTGAGGCGCGTCGGTGCGTGTGGGTAGTGCTGGTGGTGGCGCGTGTGGGCATGCAGGACGTCGGATTTTCACCAGTGGATTCCTCTCGTCTTCCTCTTCACGATGATATGTTCAAAAACACGTTTTGTGAACTTTGATTTTTGAGTTTGGATCAAACACCCTCTTTTTCAAGAACAAGCTCTGATACCAGTGGATATTAATTGATATTAATTTTGCTACTGACTTGTCTTTTCAACCAGCACTCCAAAGTGTAGATATTCTGACTGGGATTACAGATGGATGGAGTGCCCACTGTTAGGATATTCAAGCTTTCAAACACACATCAATTTACGTGGTTCGGCAACTTGCCTACTCTACGGAGCTACTGGTTTGTATTAATCAAGCTCGAAAGCAATACAAATAACAAAACAAGGAGGAGAAAAAACTTCTCTACTCAACTCAACTCTTACTCTTACTCTAAGCTCTCTCAAGCTCGAAAGCAATACAAACAACAAAACGAGGAGGAGAAAAAACTTCTCTACTCAACTCATCTCTCACTCTAAGCTCTCTTTGTGTTTCTATCTATTTCGTGGTATCTTCAGCTATCAATGACACTCTATTTATAGCTGAAGTGGGAGACAATCTTCTTCCTTTGGTCAATAATGGTGGGCAACAATTTCTTTGGTTAGGCACCTACCATTGACTCTTGCATTGCAATCACATGGCTGCCACCTACTATTTGTGTC
>NW_011507575.1:0-243 GCF_000495115.2 Populus euphratica | reverse complement strand
CATACATCTTGACAATGATAGCCGGATAATGCCCAAAACTTGTCTATCAAGAATTTGCCAATCTTCTTCTGACATGTTTTCTAGTTTGCTTCCCAACAGAGGAAAATGAAGTTTTTTCCCATATAGATAGTCTTCTATTTGCATTTTCCAATATCCAAAATCAGTTCCATCAAATTTTTCAATTCCCGCAGCCTTTATTTCATCAACCATTTTTAATCTTTCTCAAATTCGAATATGCAAAAT
>NW_011500630.1:99325-113934 GCF_000495115.2 Populus euphratica | reverse complement strand
ATAGCTTGATTCCTTTTATTTGAGAACTTATAATTTAATCCCTTAATTATAGTTGACAGTTATCTTGTCACGCCATAAATTGTTCTTAACTAAGTTCTAGAAGATTTATCTCAAAATTTAAATTTTTAAATATGTTTAAATCAATATTATTAGGTCTAGAAAAATAAACAAAATGTTTTTATAAGAGTTAAAACCCTAAGTTGTAAGCTTTTAAATAGAAAGGATTGATAATACTTTCAAGATACAGAGACTAAAGAATAGTTTGCTTAATCTTTTTTGTCAGGGTTCAAGGGAGTCTTGATAAATGATTAGTACTTAAAAGTGTATTTTTATCAAGATTTTATATTATTATCTTGCACTTAAAGTATTAATAACTCCTTAATTAAAGCATATTTTATAATAACAAGTCTGATACCATAAGATACCTTTAGTTTGTAGTAAATATTTATCCTAAATACAGGCCTATCATATAAATAAAAGAATTAATTGATGAGTTGAAATATTGAAATAAGGACAAAAAGAGAGCCAAATTTAGAAAAGAGATGCTAGTGTAGTCCAAACTAGAACACTGTTCTGTAATTGGGTCATATCTGAAGCTGTAGATCTTAGATTTAGGTCTGTTTTATATGGATGGAAAGCTAAGACATAGGCCTAAAATTTTTATAAAAAGTCAAGACATAATTTTACTGTTTAAAAGTCCAAATCTTAGTAACAATATAGAAGTTTGAATATGTCATGTAGTCTAGATACTATTCAGTGTTCAACCCATATCTTGAGTTCTAGAAGTCCAAATGACCTCAATTTTTTTTGTCTAGAAAGCTAAGATAATTTTCTAGAACTTTCATGTGGAAGGTTGGGTCAAATCCTAACACTATCAATGATGTTTTATTCCAACAAGAAGATAAGGATTGTCACTAAGTCAAGATATGGTTACCCACTCAATAATTAATCATCAAATCAATAATTCTAAATTTTGGCCTATAAAAGGAGGCATTTGTCATGCATTTAGGCATTTTAGTTTTCAAATCAAGATCATGCTCTTGCTTTCTCTTTATTGTAATGTTTAAGTCTTACTTTCATTAATATTTTGTTTATGTCTTTCATTTCCTTTCCTTTACTTAGTTAACTTTTATCTTATTTATGTTCTTATCTTGTTTATTTTTATTTCTCTTTCCATTATGTTTAGCTAAGTTTATTATGTGAAGGTGAAAAGGTTACTGACACGACGAAAAGATTGTTGTCTTCTCCCAAGTGCAGGAGTGTCGAAGTAATAAATAACCCGGCAAGACCGGGGTCGAACCACAATGAGGTTAATTGTACAAATTATAAAATAACAATAATACAACAACAATAATAACAACAACAACAACAACAATAATAGTAATAACAATAATAACAATAACAATAACAATAATAATACTAGTAGTAGTAGTAATACTAATAATAATAGTAATATAATAATAATAATAATAAAGAAAAAGAAGGAGAAGAAGAAGAAGAAGATGAGAACTTTGATATGGAATATTAATGTAAGGTTTAAACAATAATAATAACAAATGTCAAGGTTAGAGGTTCCACTAATGGTATGTCAAACAAGTATAGTATAAACTCTTATTATTCAATTGGAAACCACACACAAAGGAGGTTCCAATGAAATTATAGATTGTTAACATGATTACATTAGTCATCTTATTCAATTAATGCTAATACTTGTAAATCTCGTCAAGCATTCATGATTATAACTTATGTTAACAACAAATCAACTTCCTTTCATAGCTCAAATGTCGGTTATACCATACAGTATGGGCTATGAGAGTGCCAAGTATTTGTTGTACCAAGTGTTATACAACATAAATCAAGATTAGTCATTTAACAAGCAAAGTATTAAAGAGTGAACAAGATAACAAATACAAAACATGTTAGTATCAAACATTAAAGTCCATAGTAAGTTTACACTATACTTATTCTTACACCATTAGTGTAGCCTTTTCACCTTGACATAATAAACTTAGCTAGACATAATGAAAGAAAGAAAAATAAATAAACAAAATAAAAACATAAATAAGATAAAAGTTAACTACGAAAATGAAAGGAAATGAAAGACATAAACTTGATATTAATGAAAGCAAAGCATAAGCAATACAAAAAATACAAAGAGAGAAAGGAAGAGCATGATCTTGATCTGGAAACCAAGATGCCTAAATGCATGGCAAATGCCTCCTTTTATAGGCCAAAATTGGGAACTATTGATTTGATGACTAATTGATAAGTGGGTGGCCAACTTTTGACTTGGTGACAATCCTTATCTTTTCTTGTCTGCCCAAAACGTCATTGATAACATCAAAATTGGAGCTAGTTTCAAACATGAAAGTTGTAGCCAATTGTCTCAGCTTTCTTGTGTAAAACATTCAGCTTATTTGGACTTCTAGAACTCCAGATATGGCCAAAATACTGAACAGTGCTCGGGCTGGAAGACAGATTCGGGCTTCTTTGTTGTTGCTACAATTTGGACTTGAAAATGGCCTTTTTAGATCTTGGGCTCCATATGAAAGTTGTAGGCCTATGTCTTACCTTTCCATCCATATAAATTGGAACTAAATATGAGATATATAGCTCCAGATATGACCCAATTACCGAACAGTGTTCCAGTTTGGATTACACCGACATCTCTTTTCTAAGTTTGGCCATCTCTTTATCCTTGCAATTTAAGTTCTTAAAGTCATCAATCAATCCTTTCACTTATGTGATAGACCTGCATTTAAAATGAACATTTACCACAAATTAAAGGTATCTTATATTATTAGATATATTATTATAAAACATGCTTTGGTTAAGGCGTTATTGATACTTCAAGTGCAAAATGATGATATAAAACCATGATAAAAATGCACTTTTAAGTACTAATCACACCCCCCAACCAGCTTATTACTAGTCCCTAGTAATCAAAGCGTAAAATAGAAAAACAATTTGCAAATTCCACAAAGCAAGGTATTCATCATTTAACTTCCATTAATCTATCCAGATAAACAAACTCTCATTAAATTTATATATCTGCTCAATACCTCTTAACAAGATATTAATAAACCTTTCTTTTATGCTCAATGTATCAACACATATTTATGGGGCTTTTCTTGGAAGAATACAAAATTTTTGTTCTAATGTTTAAGGTTAACTTCCTTGGGCTGGGATTATTATTTTTGTCTTTTTTTCTTCTTCTTTTTTTCTTTTCTTTTTTTTTTAAATATATATACATATAATTTAAAAACATCATGCATCTTTAACCCATGTAACGAGCTTTTAGCTAAGGACTCCCAGACCAGTTGGTCTTAGGGTATTAGGTGTTAAGACACCCCTACGAGCTTAGTAACTCGGGTCGCAGATACTGATATGTAGATAGTGCAATGTTTGATTTCCTTAAGCTTTTCTCCTCAACCCATGTAACAAGCGTTAGGCCAATAGCTCCCAAATCAGTTGACTTTAGGGTATTAGGTGTTAAAACACCCCTTCTGGCTTAATTGCTTAGGTTAGGGAGGCTACGAAACCAAACTTATTTACATTTTTATTATCATTTTTTCTTTTTCTTTTTTTTTCATGTTTTTTTTTTAATTATATACAATCCCTTTCCCTTAGTTGTTACCTTTAACAAAAGAACATAAATAATGTAATAATCCAATATGCAACCCACAATCATATGTTAAAGTGTGTGTGTGTAAATTAAGGTTTAAGAATACATGTTAAATAAGTATGTAAGCAGAATTAAGTGATAACAATGTGAGAGTTTGTAAACCTGAATATTTCAAGAAGTATTATAATAGACCTTGTTAAGAATGGTTACTAAGATGCGTCTTAAGAGTCACTTTAACAAAAGAGCTCCTTTACTCTGCCATCCTAGTAACAACAATTATGCACATGCTTTATGAAATGAAAAACAATTTTTTTTTTATCAACTACTACCCTCTCCCCCCAACCAAAACGAGACATTGTCCTCAATGTTTTAAGGTAGAAAGATAGAGTATAGAAGATATCACCTGAAATAACGAACACCGACAAACCTGAAACACACTAAAACAAAAATAAGAAATAACAAAACACAATAATAAAACCAAAAGACACAATAATTCACAAATGAAGGCTCATATCCAATCTAAGCTTTTTACGGCTTTCCTTAGTTGACCAATTTATGCAACTCATGGAAGGATCAATTACAGGAATGAAGGATTGTAGTTGGTCAATTAATTGTTCAGCAGTAGCAACAGAGATTATGATTTATCGTGCAGAAGATGTTAGAAATTCCTGTTCCACAACATGATCAAGAAAAGACAACAACTTATCATAATAACCATTAACATTTAACAAACCTATGGGTTTATGGTGAATGTGCAATTGAGCCCAAGAGGAAATATGAAAGATCTCTTCCAATGTGCTTAGACCACCTGGTAAAGCAATGAAGGCGTCAGCATGGTTAAACATTGCATTCATTCGAGCTGACATTATGGAGACCTGAAGTTCCTCTCCAATTGTTTTTTCCAATGATGTCCCCTTGTGCCAAAGCTTCCGGGACGACCCCCAAAACTTGACTACCTCCTAAAAATGCAACTATTGACACACCTCCCATTAACCCAAGACTGCCTCCCCCATACACTAAATGAATCTTTCTCTCAGCTAGCACCTGACCAAGATGATTTGCTGATTCTAAAAATTCCTTTTCTTTCCCAGGACTAGATCCACCGAAAACACAAATATTTCTTATTTGATGACCTGAGGAACTTGCCATTTCTACACACTTCTGTGTTTGTTGAATGTATGGGTTGAGTAGAAATGAAAGGAAGGAAGAGGGGATTTTATAGATGAGAAATTTAAAAAGCTAATCAAACCACCTATATGGAGGCCAGCTGGAGTCTCACACACTCTCTCGCTCTCTTTTTATTTATTTATTTATTTACTTTTGAAAAAGCATGTGTATGTACAGGTAATTGTGATTGTGGCTCACATCTTGCCTTGGTTTTACGTCCAAGAACAGCTTAAACACCCTCTATGGGTCGGGGATAGGCTTCCCATCCAGTTTTCTTAAAAACTGGCAAACAGGGTCTTTTTTAGTCAGATTCTCAAGACTAAGTCGATCATGTTCTTTATGAAATAGTGGCCATAAATCATGAATTGCACGATGCACATCTCCACTAGGATGCGTCTCAAGAGTCAATAGAAGATTATCTAAAGACTCCTTACTCAGGCCATCCTTAATGAATTGTATTTTATCTTCATGGTTTATAGATACCATTCCTAAAGAACGACATTGTGTATTACAAGTCCATCTAGCACATCGATGACAAACTTCTAGTCGTGTTGCACGATGTTTCTTTGCAAAAGTGATTTTACCTGTTCCAGGCATGTGTAAAATGAAGGAGTTAGAGGACTCACCTGATAATCGGACCTTTGCTTCAATCAATCAGCGAATATCTTCAGGAATTCCATGATTCATTAACAATCTCAATCTTGCACATCTAGCATGGTAAATTTTTGTAATCGCATTCTGAGGCATAGCGGGAAAATACTTTTTCAATTTTTCAAGATTAGTGTCCATTTTCAAATGAGAATTGGAAGAGAGATTCAAAAAATTGCACAAATATATACACAAATATCAGTTATTGTGGGAAACTGAAAAAACCGACTTAAGTCACGGAGTACTGTTGTCTGCCATTTGACTAGGGTGAGAGAAACTAGCAAAAAATCACTCAAAAAGAAACACAAAAACAATGTAAGAAAAACAAAATAATCAACCTTTATCTACAAGATCATTCAAACCAGTTGATTCATTTTCACTAGGAAAATTATCAAAGTAAGCTTTCAAACGATGTCCATTTTCCTTTAAAACATTGTCATTCATTGAATTCTCAATATCACATGCCCCATAAGGATTGTTCCATCTTGATCTTAGCTCTCTAGGGAATGAATAGAGTTGAGAATTATAAAACAAAACTTTTTGACCAGTATCAACTTTTTGACAATTTTCACAAGTTTTGCAGAATGCATGTGCGTCCTTGAACATGGTGGGCCAATAAAATCCATTTTGAAAGATTTTTATAGCTGTCTTTTTTTATGAGAAATAACTTCCACATGCTTCAGAATGACAAAGTTTAATGACACTACTTACCTCATTGTCGGGAATGAATCTTTGAAATATTTGATGAGGACAATATTTGAATAAGTTAGGGTCATCACAATAAAAGTTCTTCACTTCATTCAAAAACTTTTCTTTGTCTTGAGTACTCCAATCAGCTGGCAAATCTCCTAAAGCAAGAAAATTGATATTTTTATCATACCAAGGCATTGGACTAAGAGAAAGTAAGGATTCGTTAGGAAAGAAATCATCGATTGGTGTGATGTCGGATGTCGAATCTGTTGTCACTATTGACAAAAGATTCGCATCACCATTTTCGGTGCGTTTTTCATCCGTGATTTCTTCCTTAGAATAAATCATTTGCAAATCTTCAGATTCATCCAATTCATTTTTACTTAAAGTAGATTCAAGTTGATCATAAACTAATTCGTCAATATGATCTACTTCTTGTAAATCATTATCATCTCCAGGTTGCTTGCAAATGTTGAAAATATTCATCTCCAATGTCATGTTTCCAAATGATAGCTTCATCAGTCCATTCCTACAATTAATCAATGCATTAGAAGTTGCAAGAAATGGACGTCCTAAAATAACAGGAAATGAATTACATGCTTCAACAGGTTCTGTGTCCAAGACAATAAAATCCACAGGATAAATGAATTTATCGACTTGTACTAACACATCTTCAATTATTCCTCTAGGCACTTTTACAGATCTATCGGCAAGTAAAAGAGATATAGAAGTTGGTTTTAACTCACCTAGATTGAGACTCTGAAAAACTGAATATGGAAGTAAATTCACACTAGCACCAAGATCAAGTAAGGCTCTTTCAATTTTATGCTCTCCAATAAAGCAAGAAATTGTAGGACAACCAGGGTCTTTATATTTCAAAGCATTATTGTTTTGAAGAATAGCACTTACTTGTTCGGCTAGAAAGGCTTTCTTTTTCACATTCAGTTTCCTCTTCACAGTGCATAGATCTTTCAAAAATTTAGCATAGGAAGGAACCTGTTTAATAGCATCCAACAAAGGTATATTGATCCTTACCTGTTTGAAAATTTCATAAATTTCAGAATTGTGATTGACTTTCCTTTGTTTGGTCATGGCTTGAGGAAATGGAAGTGCTGGCGGTGAATCAGTCGTTTCTTTGCAATTTTCAGATTCAACCCCTTCCTTACCCTCAGAGATTGACTCATCATCTTTCTCATAAGGTTCAAGAGAGGGTTTTTCAATAACCTTACCACTGCGCAGAGTAGTGACTGATTTGACTTGATCCATGTGTTGGCTTCCGGAACTACTTGCATTTGCATTGTATTGCCCTTTGGGATTTTGTTGTGTTTGAGATGGAAACTTACCTTTCTCTTGGAAACTGAGAGCAGATGTTAATTTTGCAAGAGTATCTTTAAAATCTGTCATGTTTTGAGCAAGTTGAGTATTGATTGTCTCTTGCTTTTCAATGAATGCATGCAATGTTTCCTCAAGATTTCTTCTAGGAGGTGGAGCATAAGGAGGTGCATATCCATGAGAATTTTGGAAATTATGGTGTGCTTGAAACGGTGGTTGTGAAGTTTGTGCATTGTCACTCTTCCAACTAAAATTTTGGTGATTTCTCCAACCAGGATTGTATGTTTGCAAATATGGGTTATGATTGGGCCTTTCGAAACTGTTTAAAGCATGGGCTTGTTCATGGAGACATTCCTTAAAAGAAGGCAAGGTTGGACAATCGTTGGTTGAGTGTTCATTTGTTTCACAGATTTGACACACAATGTTTTCAACAGATTTTAATTGACCACTCTTTTTCAATTCTAGTGCCTCGACTTTTCTAGCTAAAGATGCAAACTTGGCTTGAAGGTCATGATCTTCCCTAAGGTTGTACATACCTCCACTAGATGTATGAGGTTGAGTTTTACTCGGTGCCTCATATGTACCCGCGGTGTCCCAATTTTGAGCATTTTCAGCTAACAAGTCTAAGTACTCCATTGCTTCATCAGGGTCTTTATCTTCAAAAGTTCCATTGCACATCAATTCAACCATTTGCCTATCTTTAGGTGTTAACCCTTCATAGAAATGTGAAACCAATCTCCATGTTTCAAAACCATGATGAGGGCAAGTACTAAGCAAGTCTCGATACCTATCCCAACATTGGTAAAATGTTTCTCCTGGTTTTTGAGTGAAAGTGGTGATTTGTCTCTTGAAAGAGTTTGTTCTATGAGATGGAAAAAACTTCTTTAAAAACTGTTGTTGCATTTCATCCCAAGCACGAATGGATCCTGGTCTTAAATTTTGTAGCCATGTTTTAGCTTTATCTTTTAATGAAAAAGGAAAAAGCTTTAATCTAATGGTGTTCATGCTACAATTTAAATTATTATATGTGTTGCAGACCTCCTCAAATTCCCTTAAATGCAAGTATGGATTTTCCAATTCCAAACCATGAAAAGAAGGTAAAAGTTGAATAATACCTGGTTTAAAATTAAAATGAGATGCATCAGGAGGAAAAACTATGCATGATGGTGCACTTGTTCTTGTGGGATTCATGTGGTCTCTAAGTGTTCTAGCACGGTTATTCTCATTATTCTCATTATGAAGTGATTGATTATCTTCTTCGGCCATATTTTCTGAAAATGATGAGGATACCCTACAAAGTCTACCACTTGATGTACGTGACCACACTCTCATGCACGTGTAGGAATAAAATAAAAAGAAGAACAAGAAAGCAAAAGAAGGAGGAAGAAAACAAAATAAAAAGAAACAAAAGAAAAGAAACAAAGTTATATACAAGAAAAGTGAAAAGAGAAAATAAAATAAATACTATAATTTATACAAGAACTTACCTCCCCGGCAACGGCGCCAAAAACTTGACACGACTAAAAGATTGATGTCTTCTCCCAAGTGCAGGAGTGTCGAAGTAATAAATAACCCGGCAAGACCGGGGTCGAACCACAGGGAGGTTAATTGTACAAATTATAAACAACAATTATAAAACATAAGTATAATGTAAACTTAATATGGACTTTAATGTTTGATATTAACATATTTTTTATTTGTTATCATATTCACTCTTAATACTTTGCTTGTTAAGTTTGGTCATCTCTTTGTCTTTTCAATTTCAGTTTTTAAATTCATCAATCAATCCTTTCATATATATGATAGGCCTGCATTTAAAATGAACATTTACCACAAATCAAAGATATCTTATATTATTAGATATGTTATTATAAAACATGATTTAGTTAAGGAGTTATTGATACTTCAAATGCAAAATAGTGATATAAAACCTTAATAAAAATGCACTTTTAAGTACTAATCAAACATTATTTGTGTGTGGTTTTTAGTTGACCAATAAGAGTTTATACTATACTTGCTTGAAATACCATTAGTGGATCCTCTAACCTTAATATTCGTTTTTATCATTTTTTGATCCTCAGATTGATCTTTCATCTCAAAGTTCTCATCAACTTCTTTATTATTATTATTATTATTATTATTATTATTATTATTATTATTATTACAACTATTAGTATTACTATTACTATTACTATTACTATTGTTGTTATTGTTGTTGTTACTGTATTATTGTTGTTTATAATTTATATAATTAACCTTCCTGTTTTTCGATCTCGGTCTTACCGGTTATTTAACACTTCGACACTCCTACACTTGGGAGAAGACATCAATCTTTTAGCTATGTCAAGTTTTTGGTGTCGTTGTCGGGGAGGTAAATTCTTGTACAAATTTTAGTATTTATTTTGTTTTCTCCTTTCACTTTTCTTGTATTTAACTTTGTTTCTTTTGTTTTCTTCTTCCTTTTATTCTATTCCTACGTGTGTATGAGAATATGTTGACGCACATTAAATGGTAGACTTTGTTGGATATCCTCATGATTTTCAAAAAAATATGGCTGAAAAAGATAATCAATCACTTAATAATAAGAATAACCGTGTTAAAACAGTTAGAGACCACATAAATCCCACAAGAACAAGTGCACCCTTATGCATAGTTCCCCCCTAATGCATCTCATTTTAATTTTAAGTCGAGCATTATTCAACTTTTACCTTCTTTTCATGGCTTAGATTTAAAAAATCCATACTTGCATTTAAGAAAATTTAAGGAGGTTTGTAACACGTATAATGACTTAAATTGTAGCATGAACACGATCAGATTAAAGCTTTTTCCCTTTTTATTAAAAGATAAAGCTAAAACATGACTATAAAATTTAAGACTAGGATCCATTCATGCTTAGGATGAAATGCAACAACAGTTTTTAAAGAAGTTTTTCTCTTCTCATAGAACAAACTCTTTTAAAAAACAAATCACCACATTCACTTATCATGGTTTTGAAATATGGAGATTGATTTCATATTTTTATGAAGGGCTAACACCTAAAGATAGATAAATGGTAGAATTGATGTGCAATTGAACTTTAAAAGATAAAAACCCTAATGAAGCAATGGAGCACTTAGACTTGTTATGTGAAAATGATAAAAATTAGGACACCTTAGGTACTTATGAGGCACCGAGTAAAACTCAACCTCATACATCTAGTGGAGGTATGTACAATCTTAGGGACGATTATGACCTCCAAGCCAAGTTTCTATTTTTAGCTAGAAAAGTCATGGCGCTAGAATTAAAAAAGAGTAGTTAATTAAAATCTGTTCAAAATATTATATGTCTACTCTGTGAAACCAATGAATAGTCAACCAATAACTGTCCAACTTTGTCTTCTTTTAAGGAATATCTCCATGAACAAGCCCATATTTTAAACAATTTTCAAAGGCTCAATCATCACCCATACTCGCAAACTTACAACCTGGTGGTAGAAATCACCTAAATTTCAATTGGAAGAGTGATAACAATAATATAGAAACTTCACAACCATTGTTTTAAGCACGCTATAATTTCTAAAATTCTCATAAATATGCATCTCCATATGCTCCACCTTCTAAAAGAAATCTTAATAAAATATTGTATGCATTCATTGAAAAGCAAGAGATAATCAATACTCAAATTGCTCAAAGCATAATAGATTTTAAAGATGCTCTAGCAAAATTAACATCTGCTCTCAGTTTTTAAGAGAAAGGTAAGTTTTTATATCAACCATAATAAAATCCTAAAGGACAATACAATGTAAATACAAGTAATTCTAGAAGTCAATACTTGGATCAAGTCAAATCAGTCATCACTCTTCGCAGTGGTAAAGTTATTGAAAAATCCACTTTTGAACCTTGTGAGAAAGTTGACGAGTCAATCTCTGAAGGTAAGGAAAAGGATAAATCAGAATATTATAAAGAAAAGATTGATTCCCCGCCAGCACTTCTATTTTCTCATTCCTGACCGAACAAAGAAAAGTCAATCACGACTCTGAAATCTTTGAAACTTTCAAACAGGTAAGAATCAATATATCTTTAGTAGGTGCAATTAAACAAGTTCCTTCTTATGCTAAATTTTTTAAAGATCTGTGCATTGTGAAGAGAAAACTGAATGTGAAAAAGAAAGTCTTTTTAGCCGAACAAGTAAGTGTCATTCTTCAAAACAATGATGCTTTGAAATGTAAAGACTCTGGTTGTTCTATAATTTCTTGCTTTAATGGACAACATACAATTGAAAGAGCCTTACTTGATCTTAAAGCTAGTGTGAATTTACTTTGATATTCAATTTTTTAGAGTCTCAATCTAGGTGAGTTAAAACTGACTATGTAACTCTCTTACTTATTGGTAGATCTGTAAAAGTATCTAGAGGCATAGTTAAAGATATGTTAGTACAAGTCAATAAATTTATTTATCCTGTAGATTTTATTATTTTGGACACATAGCCTGTTGAAGCATGTAATTTATTTTTTATTATTATAGGACGTCCATTTCTTCTAACTTCTAATGAATTGATTAATTGTAAGAATGGATTGATGAAGCTATCTTTTAAAAATATGACATTAGAGATAAATATTTTCAACATTTATAAACAACCTGGAGATGATAATGATTCATAAAAAGTAGATCTTATTGAGGAATTAGTTTATGATAAATTTAAATCTACTGTGAGTAAAACAGAGTTTGATGAATCTGAAGATTAGCAAATGATTTATTCTCAAGAAGAAAACATAGATGAAAAAGGTACTAAAAATATTGATGCAGATCTTTTGTCAAGAGTGGCAATAGATTCGATATCCGACATCACATCAATCAATGATTATTTTCTGACAAATCCTTACTTTTTCTTAGTTCAATGCCTTGGTTTGCTAAAAATATCAATTTTCTTGCTTTAGGAGATTTGCCAACTCATTGGAGTACCCAAGACAAAGGAAAGTTTTTGAACAAAGTGAAGAAATTTTATTGAGATGACTCTAACTTATTCAAATATTGTCTTGATCAAATATTCCAAAGATGCATTCCTGACAATGAGGTAAGTAGTGTCATTAAACATTATCATTCTAAAGCATGTGAGAGTCATTTCTCGTAAAAAAAGATAGTCGCGAAAATCTTTCAAAATAAATTTTATTAGACCACCATGTTCAAGGACATATGTATTCTGCAAAACTTGTGAAAATTATCAAAAAGTTAATACTCGTCAAAAAGTTTTGCTTTATAATTCTCGACTTCATTTATTTTCTAGAGAGCTAAGATCAAGATGGAGCGGTCTATTTATTAAGAAATATGTGTATCCTTATGGGTCTTTTGATATTGAGAATCCAAAGAATGATAATGTTTTTAAGGTAAATGGACATTGTTTGAAAGCTTACTTTGATAATTTTTCTAATGAAAATGAATCCATTGGTTTGAATAATCCTATAGATTAAGGTTGATTATTTTGTTTTTCTCTCATTGTTTTTGTGTTTTTTTTGTGTGACTCTTGGTTTACTAGTCTCTCTTACCCCGATTAAATGATGGATAATGGTACTCTATGACTCATAAGTCGGTTCTTTCAGTTTTCCATGATAATTGATATCTGTGTATATATTAATTCAATTCCTTGTTCCTTCTCTTTTCCCATGATAATTGATATTCGTGTATATATTAATTCAATTCCTTGTTCCTTCTCTTTTCCCATGATAATTGATATTCGTGTATATATTAATTCAATTCCTTGTTTCTTCTATTTTCCCATAATAATTGATATCCGTGTATATACTTATTCAATTCCTTGTTCCTTCTCTTTTCTTTGCTTTTCTTTTCCACTTCTCATATTAAAAAATGGACACCACTCTTGAAAAATTAAAAAAGTATTTCTTATTCTGTCTCAAAATGCGATTATAAAAATTTACCAAACTAGGTGTGCAACATTGAGGTTGTTAATGAACCATGAAATTCTTGAAGAGATTCGCTGGCTAATTGAAGTAAAGGTCCGATTATCAGGTGAATCCTTCAATTCCTTCATTTCACATATGCCTGGAACAGGTACAAGCACTTTTGCAAAAAAAAAATCATGCAAAATGACTGAAAGTTTGGCATCAATGTGCCAGATGAACTTGTAATATACAATGTTATTATTTAGGAATGGTATCTATAAACCGTGAAGATAAAATACAATTTATTAAGGATGGTCTGAGTAAAAAATCTTTAGATAATCTTATATTAACTCTTGAAACGCATCCTAGTGGAGATATGCATCGTGTAATTCATGATTTATAGCGCTATTTTCACAAAAAAAAAAACATGATCGATTTATTTATGGAAATTTGACTAAAAAGACACTGTTTGTTTGTCAGTTTTTAAGAAAATTAGATGAGAAGCCTATCCTCGACCCATACATGGCGTTTAAGCCGTTCTTGGACGTAAAAAGGAGGGAAGATGTGAGCTACAATCACAACTATGATTTGAATCTCAATTTGTAAAAATTTATGTCTTTTGGTTTTATTAATAAAGCATAATATTTATGTTTTGTTGTTTTTTATATTTGTTTAAGTGTGTTTTAGGTTTGTCAGTAGTCGCTATTTCAGATGATGTCATGTATACTCTATCTTTCTACCTTAAAATATTGAGAACAATGTCTCGTTTTGGTTGGGGGGAGAGGGTAGTAGTTGATATTAACAAAAAAACTAACTGGAGAAGGTAGTAGTTGATATTAACAAAAAAAAAACTAACTTTGTTTTCTATTTCATAAACCATTTGCAAAAATATTGTTACTAAATTGATAGAGTAAGAAGGAATTTTCTACACTCTTAAGACATATCTTAGTAAATATTTTTCAATGGTTATTTAAAATATTCATAATAAGGTCTATCAAAATACTTCTTGAAATATTCAGGTTTATGACACGACTAAAAGATTGATGTCTTCTCCCAAGTGCAGGAGTGTCGAAGTAATAAATAACCTGGCAAGATCGGGGTCGAACCACAGGGAGGTTAATTGTACAAATTATAAACGACAATAGTACAACAACAACAATAATAATAACAACAACAATAATAATAGTAATAACAATAATAACAACAATGACAATAACAATAATAACTATAATAATAATAATAATAATAATAATAATAATAATAATAGTAATA
>NW_011500630.1:89749-97633 GCF_000495115.2 Populus euphratica | reverse complement strand
GTCAACTGACATAGGAGCTATTGGCTTAACGCTTGTTATATGGGTTCAAGAGAAAAGCCTAAAGCAATCAAACATTGTACTATCTAGAGAAGAAAAAGATAATAATCTCAACCCAAGGAAGTTAACCTTAAACATTGAAATAAAAATTTTATTTTCTTCCAATTAAAGCCTCATAACTATATGTTGATATGTAGAGCACAAAAGAAAGGTTCATTAATATCTTGCTTAAGAGATATTAAGCAGATATAAAAATTTAATAAGAGTTTGTTTATCTGGATAGATTAATGAAAGTTAAATGATGAATATCTTACTTTGTGGAATAACTGACACCTGTGCTATGAAAAGAACTTGATTTGTTGTTAATATGAGTTATAATTGATTAGTACTTAAAATTACATTTTTATCAAGGTTTTATATTATCATTTTGCACTTGAAGTATCAATAACTCATTAACTAAAGTATATTTTATAATAACAAGTCTAATATCATAAGGTAGCTTTAATTTATGGTAAATATTCATTTTAAATACAGGCCTATCACATAAATAAAAGGATTGATTGATGAGTTGAAGTATTGAAATTAAAAGGACAAGGAGAGGGCCAAACTTAGAAAAGAGATGTTAGTATAGTCTAAACGGGAACAATGTTCGATAATCAGGTCATATTTGGAGTTGTAGATCTCGAATTTAGGTATACTGTATATGGATGGAAGATATAAACCTAAAAATTTCATGCAAAAGTTAAGACTCAATTCCGCTGTTTGGAAGTCCAAATCTTAGCAACAACGTAGAAGTCAGAATCTGTCTTACAGCCCAAACATTGTTTAGTGTTCAATACATATCTTGAGTTCTAGAAGTCCAAATGACCTTAATTTTTTTCTGAAAAGCTGAGATAATTTTCTAGAACTTTCATGTGGAAGTCCAATTAAAATTCTGATGTTATTAATGACGTTTTATTCAGATAAGAAGATAACAATTATCACCAAGTCAAGATGTGGCCACTCACTCATCAATTAGTCATTAAATCAATAGTTTATAATTTTGTCCTATAAAATGAGGTATTTTTCATGCATTTAGGCATCTTGGTTTCCAAATCAAAATCATGATCTTCCTTTCTCTCTTTGTATTTTTGTAATGATTAATTTTTGCTTTCATTAATATTTTGTTTATGCCTTTCATTTTCTTTTATTTACTTAGTTAATCTTTGAGTTGAAGTATTGAAATTAAAAGGACAAGGAGAGGGCCAAACTTAGAAAAGAGATGTTAGTATAGTCTAAACGGGAACAATGTTCGATAATCAGGTCATATTTGGAGTTGTAGATCTCGAATTTAGGTATACTGTATATGGATGGAAGATATAAACCTAAAAATTTCATGCAAAAGTTAAGACTCAATTCCGTTGTTTGGAAGTCCAAATCTTAGCAACAACGTAGAAGTCAGAATCTGTCTTACAGCCCAAACATTGTTTAGTGTTCAATGGTATAACCGACACCTGAGCTATGAAAGGAACTTGATTTGTTGTTAACATAAGTTATAATCATGAATGCCTGATGAGATTTACAAGTATTAGCATTATTCGACTAAGAAAACTAACATAATCATATTAACCATTTATAATTTGATTTGAACCTTTTATGTATGTGGTTTCCAATTGAATAATAAGAGTTTATACTATACTTGTTTGAAATATCATTAGTGAATCCTCTAACCTTGACATTTATTTTTATCATTATTTGATCCTTACATTGATCTTCCATCTCAAAGTTCTCATCAATTTCTTCTTCTTCTTCTTTATTATTATTACTACTACTACTACTATTACCATTACTATTACCATTATTATTATTATTATTACTACTACTACTACTATTACTGTTATTATTGTTGTTGTTATGGTTTTATTATTGTTTAAAATTTATACAATTAACCTCCTTATAGTTCGACCCCGGTCTTGCCTGGTTATTTATTACGTCGACACTTCTGCACTTTGGAGAAGACATGAATTTTTTAGTTGTGTTAATAAAAAAGCTTTTTAGTTTTTCTTTCCTTCTTTGTTTATAGGGCCATCTAGCGTGGGCTTTGGATTTCATCATATTATATGGATCTCCATTTAGTGTTTACCTCATCAATCCTAGGAATCAAACATGTATCACGCTAATAGAGCTCATGCTATTTGATGGGTTCCAAACTTGAGTTTTTTAGCACAATTAAAAAAAAAGTTAACAATCCATATGTTGTATATAACAACATCTGACATGGGAGTGGTAGAAGATATCCTGAACATTAATAAATGAAAGAAGTAATCAAGGGCTTTCTTTTTAACAAAGCTCAAAGCTCATAACAAAATTAGCAAATAAAAAACAAAGATGAAGCAACTATAATAAATGATCACCAAGGTATCAAGTTTCACAATTGTGAATGACCTATAAGGCAAGAGTTGATTATAAAACAAATTAAGTAAAAGGATGCAATCCTTAATACAAACAAACTGGTTATCAAGGTTGTCAAAAACATATTTTTGACACGATATAGAAAATAGAAAATAAGCTCAAATCGTAAAAATGGATCGTGAAATTGTAAAATCATAAGGAATTTTTTCAAGAGAAGCCTATTGTCCCTAATTCAAAAAAGATGATACAAACAAAATAATGTTCTAGAAAGAAACAAACATTACCCATAATGTTTTCATAATCACAAAGACATCATAACACCACCCCCTACAAATTCAAAGAAAATTATTACAAACAAAATAATGTTCTGGAAAGAAGACACCATAACACCATCCCACACAAATTCAAAGAAAGTCAATACAAACAAAACAATGTTTTAGAAGGAAACTAGCATTACTAATAATACTTTCCTGGATAGGGATATTGATGACCAGTTCCTTCACACTTAAACTTTTGCACAACACCGTTGTAAAATTTATAATGCTCAATCGCCAAATATTTAAAAAACCTGCAAAGAAAAAACATCGCATCAAAACCCACAAACCACACTTATTAGAAAAATCCAAAATCACCTCAAATCGGCCTATATACTAATTTTGTGAAAGAAATTATCATAAAAAAAGTGGTCTCATTTCACAAGTTCAATTACCCTTTATAATCAACTTTGGTTTTGGAACATAAATTAGTTAGATCAGCATATAATTAAGCAGTGTAACAGAGATGGACACAATTGAGTTTTCAACTAGAAATCCTCTAAGATGAAAGCAATAACTGATGTCTTCACTCTCCAACTAAAAGATTTCTAAAATAATCCAAATATATCTTTGCAAGAGATTTTTTTTTTCAAATCCATACAATTAAAAGAGAGTACAGCAACCATCAAAGTAAAATATGTCAAGCATAATGCACCTGTTGAGAAGTTGCACCAATTGGCCTTAAAATCTTTGTTACCCTTTCTTTAGATAGATTCAGTGCACCCCTGATCTCTGGAAGAAGCAAATTCTTGGCAAGCCCATAAGAATAAACAACAAAAAAAGCCCTTTTTGCTATAGATTCTTCCATTGCAACGATTGCAAATCTGAGCACATCTACAGAAGTGCCAGTAGCTTTTTATGTGGTTTTCCTCAAACCGGATGAAAAGCTAGTCAATCTATCACCAGTTAATTCTCTTGTTTAATCAAAAGTTGAGAATACTTTACTTAAAACACCATCTACTACTTTTAAAGCACCTTCATTAATCGATGTTATTGAAGAAGTAATTATGTCTAGTGAGCTTTGCACAACATTTCCTTCCTTATTTACTGAAGTGTTGATGAAGTCCCTAACCTCACCCAAAAAATCATCAAAACCAGCCTTGAGTGAGCTGTGGAGGGAGAGCAGTAGAACACGCTCGAAGAACCATCAAGATTTGAGAAAGGGGAAAGGGAAGAGTAACGGTGAGGGGAGACAGAGACAATTAATTTTTTTTTCACTTTTTATCAAACTCATTAACTTGGTCTGTTTTTACTGGGTTGATCGAGTTTGATCGTTTTCAACTTGATTTTGCACATTATATATGAGTTGCCTCTTAAAATTGTATGATTTTATGAGTCAACTTGTGATTTTAACAACAATGTTGGTTATCATAAAATAAGAAGATATTTTTAAATATAAAAATTCAACATGTTATATTAAAATACGATGAAGAACATAAACAAAATAAAACTTAAGGCATATACAAACATTATCTTTAAAGATATTTTCTCAATATAAGGTTATTCTTTAGAATTCAACAAGTTCCTCCTCTAAAATGAGGGTTATAAAAACAACCAGACCAAGATCAAAAGGAAATACTAGCAAGCTTTATAAAGATAGGGAAATACTATAGTTGTTTTAGCAAACCTTGATTATAAGAGTGCATGGTATATATAGGTTGCTAGCATGTAATAGCTAGGTAGGAAATAAATTAGAGAATTAAAGAGTTGTTATAACAATTTAAAAAATAAAAAAAGCTGTTAGAGAACTAAAGAGTTGTAACTGTTAAAAAAAATTAATAAAAGAGTTGTTATGATGTTGTGACCATTAGAAAAACAATTTCAAGTATTTAAAAAATCATGGTTTGAGTTTAAATGCCAAAAACAAATTATTGTTGGAGAAAAAAGGTTCATAAAGTATTGGGGTTACCTCATATGCAAGGGGAATTAAAGGTTTTTCTCTTTCTTGGCTTAACCTTATGCGCATAAACCCACTATCCTTTTCTTATTGGTTACTATCTCATATCAAAGTTTACTATATAAACACTAGATAAATGTCATATTTTTTCAATGTGAGATAAAAAACTTTATTGATATTATATGTTTATAAAAAGTAAGTTGTGTTTTTCCAATTTGAGATAAAAACTTTTTGAAATAGTTTTAATTATTTACAACACAACTTTTTGATCCTATACCAAACATAAAAAAGAGGTCTCTATATCACCACTCAATAAATAGAAAAAACTACTTAAAAAAAACCCGAAAACTAAGAAAAGCCAATAAAAAAACCCAAGATATGGAAGAACATACATATTTTAGACAAACAAAGAAGGAAAGACAGAGAGACTTTGAGAGTGAGAGAGAAAGGGGCTAGATAAATAAAAACAATAAATACAAGATTAGAGACATGAGAGATATTAGGAAATATGAAAAGAAGATAAAGATATCGATACGATTACATTGAATGAGTAAAAAGATAATGATGGCTCTAACAATATAGTGAGTTGAATATCTATTTGTGACTCGAGTGTTGCAATTAGTATATGTAATTCAAGTATTTT
Organism: Populus euphratica; assembly: GCF_000495115.2. Taxonomy (NCBI): domain Eukaryota; kingdom Viridiplantae; phylum Streptophyta; class Magnoliopsida; order Malpighiales; family Salicaceae; genus Populus; species Populus euphratica. The sequence continues at coordinate 92,391 of NW_011500630.1, read as the reverse complement.
AGATGTTAATTACTGCTTGTGTAATTATGCTAAAATCCTAATTATTTTTTTTAATTTTGTTATTTTATTAAAATCTATTTTTAATTATGATAAGTTTCCAAAAATTACTCAAACTTCATCCAAAAGTCAGTCCTTCCTCATTCCTCTTGAAATAAGTTGAAACGACGATCAAATCACCTCTATAGGATGCCTAGTCCAAGTCCTGTATTATGGTTAATTCAGGGAAGAAAATAGGTACATCGAGTTACTAGATGTATATATTAGTTAAAAACTAGATTCGTTATGTATATTACGCCTCAAGCCTAGTAAACTTTTCTCATCCTAAAAAAATATTGGGATAATGCTAGTATTTTGAAAGAAGAAAAAAATATTCAAAACTCGAGTCATTAACTTGATTTGATTTAATAAATGTAAATAATTTAATAATATAATTAAAAAATAGGTGACAACAATAAATAAATTGAAATAAAAAAATATATACAATGATCAACTCAAAAAAAAATAAACACTTGCCAATATTATAGAAATATATCCTCCAAATATTTGTAAAAGGCTTTCCTGATCTTATTTAATAAAGAAGTAAGAATTAAATGAGAAAATGATATTCCCCCTAAAAAAAAATTAAAAAATAAAGTTTAATACCCAATAAATCAAATCTTAAAAAGATAAAAAAAAAAATACAAGCCCACCCTAGTCATCCAACCAAATACACGACTTAGTCATGAGATCGGGATAATCTTATAGTAAGCAAGTTGTATAAAGCAATAAAACTCAAATTTCAAACAACTAGATATTGAAGGGTGGAAATAAAAAAAGTCAATCTAAAAAAAAGAATGAAAAACAAGTCAACTCGGATTAACATGCTAAGTCTGTGATCCCAGATATGAGATTGAAATAATCTTATATAAAAATATAAAAAAAAAAATTATGAAACTTAATCTTCAACCAACTCATGTTAAAGAAAGAAATTGAGAAAAAAATCAATTTTAATAAAAGACCTAAAAAAAATTGAAGTCAAATTGACCTAATATTCGAAACTTGTGACTTGGTTCATGAGGCCAAGACTAAAACTATAAAAGGCAACCCCAAAAAAATCATAAAGTGAAATCATTAATTAAAAAAATATTAAAGGGTGAAACTAATAAAAAATTCAATGAAAAAATAAAATAAAAATAAAAATAATGAAGAAATATCGAGGGATGAAATTAAGAAAAAAAATTCAATTAAGAAAATGATAGAAAAAATAGCATCAAATAATTAGGATCAAATTTAATATAAAAACTAAATGAAACTAAATGTTAAACGAAGAAATTCAAAATAAATCAATAAAAAAAGAATTCAAAATAAAATAAATAGCAATCAAAAGAATAAAAATCAAATTTGATACAAGAAATAAATGACTTGACACTTTTCAATTTTAACAGGTTAGCGTGATTTTTGAAGAGATGAGAGAGAAGAGAGAGAAGAGAAGAACAAACTCCCTAAATCTCAATTACTGTGTATGCACCTTCACACGTCAAACAACTAAAAAGATCATGGTGTGACTCTTCCGGTATCATCGTGGAAGCAATTGTTAGGTCACTGAATGGCTCTTCACGTGCTGCTTGACGACCATGGAAGCCTTCCACCTATTTACCTTAGTCCCTATATTTATTTTAGTTTCAATGTTTATCCCTTAAAATTTAATTATTTTAAATTAGCTTAATTTTATTTTATTTTACAAAACTAAGTATCAACTAACAACTATAAAAATAAAATCAATGCTAAGGAATCAAATAAAAAAAGTAAGGACCACAATTAAAAAAAAGAGACTGCATTACCTCTTTTACCATGCAAATCAACCCCCTCTGATTATTATTATTATTATTATTATTGAGGGTGGGGGGGGGGGTAATTTAATTCTTAATTTTGTGAAACAAAATTCAATTTAATTGATTTTAAATAACTAAAGCTCAAGGAACCAAAATCAAAGCTTAAAGAAATATTAGATCCCCCCGCCCCCTCCCAAAATAATAATAATAGTAAATAATTTAATTCTTAATTTTGTGAAACAAAATTCAATTTAATTGATTTTAAATAACTAAAGAAACCAAAATCAAAGCTTAAAGAAATATTTAATCCCACCTCCCAAAATAATAATAATAATAATAGTAAAAAAATATTTTTTTTAACACCTCTTTATTCCCCGCATGCATGCATGTAAGAAAAATTATCAATACCAACCACAAATTAAAGCACTTTAAAGGATCAACTAAAAAAATAAAAAAATTAAGAAATCATAATGTAAAATATCCTAGGGATTAGAAAAAAGAATAGCATTGCTTCCTTACCGTGGAAGACTAAGAGGGTTTAGTTTTTTTTTCAAAATTTAAAATATTTATATACAATTTATCAAATCTCAAATATTCATTTATGTATTCAATACCTAGAATATATATATATATATATAATTGGTTTGGATTAAATCTTATTAATATTTATACCCCTATCTATTTTCTATTAAATAAAATAATATAAAAAACAAAACATATCTATTTGATTCAGTTTAAGTCAATATATATATATATATATATATATATATATATATATATATATAATTGATAGAGCTTTTGTTTTTTTGCGTTGTTTAAATCTTATTTCAT
>NW_011500630.1:68660-89256 GCF_000495115.2 Populus euphratica | reverse complement strand
TTTTTTCAAACTTTTATATAAAATGGAACAAATGAAGTAAACTCGGAATATCTCATATTAAATTTAAATAAAAAGTCTAAAATAACATGACATCTTAAATAAAAAGATATTTAAAGTGTGTTTAATATTATAGTAGTAATTGTTATTGAAAATATTTTAAAAAAAAATTATAAAAATAATATTTTTTATTTTTTAAAATTTATTTTTAATATTAATACATCAAAATAATCTATAAATATTAAAAAAAATCAAAAAAATAAATTCTTAATAAATAGTATTTTGACGGCAATATTAAGCATGCTGATATACAACACTGTTATGTTTTTTTGTTTTTATGTTTTTTTGAAAAGGTCGAAGGTACACTGAATATTCCGGAATTGATAACCTTGATTTTAGAGTGGCTTTTTCGCCCTTGTGGGCCCGGCACTCGATCTGCCGCCGTTGGTTTTGGTTGATGAAAAAGATACATACAGTACAAGCTGGTGGTGGTCATGATGATGGGAGTAAAAGGCAGACCACTACAAAACGAAGAAGAAAGTGGCATTGGAGATATGCTTGTGTTCATAAGCAAACGGAGACCATTGATTGGTTGGTTCTTCGTTTAGAAAAGTCATCAAATATAGTAATCCTAAGATTCTTTTGTGATTTTCTTGGACGCAAGTCGCCGCCATACTTCATTACAAGTCATGACTCCTGCACGCCTTATGTTATTTTTTCTGTGCAAAAAATTGCAAACTCTTCTTATCCTTCAATATACAAAATCAAATATGTGTATAAATATATTGAAAATTGTGATTTCTTTGTTCCTCTACATGTTATTATAATATTAAACATGTAGCCTTTTTATTGAATAAATTTTTTGAATTTAATTATATCTTGTATCTTCTATTTTTATATTTTTCTTTTTAAAATTGAATTTTAAAGTAAAAGGTCTCTAACATCTAAACTATTGGTTTGAGTAAAATAAATACATGAATAAATAATTTGATATAGGTTACCTCCTCACAGGAATGAAGATTTAACCAAGTAATTTTATCGAGTTAAATCAGGTTTTCAATTAATAAGTTGAATAAATAAATAAATATACATGAAAGACATATCATTATCTAATTTTATTAAAATTAGAGACTTGGCTATGTAGGAAAAAATGATTGAATCCTAATTTATTTAATGAGTAATTGCAATTAAATAATTTCTTAAACTAATAATCCATAAGAGTTGAGAATTTCTTACCCTTTCATTTACACAGGGAATGGAAAAAAAAATGATTGATATGGATAATAATAATTTGCAACAGTAATTTTTTTTTATTTTTTATTGTAACTTATTATTCTTTCGTAACTTCTTTTAGGATTTAAATTTTGAATGATAATATTAACAATAAACCACTTATCAACTAATTCGACCAAGTCTCCAAAGATATGAGTTTTTTGTACAATTCACTTGTATTTGCATGTGTACTATTAAAAATAGATTTGGAGACATGTAAAAGAGGCAGGTTATCATTTTACTTGTATGCATTCAACAATTTTCTAATTCGTATCTCATATATGTTATAATATCTCATAAAATTACTAAATAAACTTGTAAGAAAATTAAAAATCAAATAAACAAAAATGTTATTCAATGATTGGCTGTAATATATATTTAAATTTCTAAAAATTAGATGGATAAAATTACAAGAAAAATTATAAAATTTATTAAAATGAATGGCTAAAACATTGTAGCAATTCATAATAATTTTCTTTTTTTCTTATATTTTCACCCTTCAATTTTATTTTATTTTTCAATTTCATTCTTCTATGACTAATTTCATCACCATATTGACAAAATTTATTAAGGAAAAAAAACTCTATAATAGAAGATCAAAGTGTAAAATAAATAAATAAAATTCATGGCCAATCTAAAATTTAGAGAAAGGTTTTTTTTATTCTTATATTTTACTTTTTCTTAGCTTACAAATATATTTTTTTAATTGGAATTCTAGTCTAAAAATTTATTTTTTTAAGAGAGGAAAGAGAATGTTGATTGGAAATGATGGAGAGAGAGAAAATGTTTAGTTTGACTACTTTTTAACAACAAAACTTGTTATTTTTTATATTAATAAGTTTTATTCAGTGAAAAGAGTTTGATGATGATAAAAATTTTTATAAACATGCATGGAAAAATATATTGGGTTTGTTTTGATTTTTTTATTCAATTGATTTTCATTCTTTAGATGATTTTGGGGTTAGTAAATAGTATTTTAGAAAGGTTTTTATGATGTTTATAATTTTTCTTTGTAAAAATGTGTTGAAAACTAAATTTTCAAGCTAAAAATCCCCACCTATGAAAATATATTGGGTTTGTTTTGATTTTTTTGATTCAATTGATTTTCATTTTCTATTTAAAAAAAGTTAAAGGATTGGCAACAACCTTATAAAAATATAACTCTTGTATACATGTCGAAATCATTTCCTCACACATAAACTTTTTTAAGCTCTAAGTATGCTAGGTGATCTAGACCCACACACTTATCCTAAATTATTTTTTTTAAAAAAAAATTATAGTTTAACTTTGGGTTTTTGTTGAGTTTTTAAATTTTATCATTTAATATTTTATCAGTTTTAAATTGGTCTTCATATTATAATATTTTATCAGTTTTAAATTGGTCTTCTTATTATTTTATCATATGATTAAATAAAAATATTATCAAACTTAGTAGAGTCTATGATCTGAACCATGAGTTTGACATATTAATCCTGATAGATCCGGATCAATTAAATATATTTTCAGTTTAATATTTTTAAAAATCATCTTGATACTGACTAAGTTGTTTTTGATCTCACCTGTTTGAGTTGTTTTATCATTTATATTTTATATTTTTTTGATTTTTTTATGTTGAATTTATTAATTTAATTAATTCATGTTAATATAACTTTAATATGATTTAATTTAAATGAAAAGTCAAGTAAAAAAAATTAAATTTAAACAGTAAACAACAATATTATTTTTATGTCCATGAAAGTTCTTAGTCCGCCCACGTTATGTAAAGTAACCTAGCCATAGACTCCAGGAAAAAGGAAACTAAAATTATAGTTTAAAATTGTACAAATAAAACTATCCTATGCGTAGGTGGCTTAGCAAGTTAGCATGTGCCCCCCCCTCTCTCTACCAAACATGTTTGCAATTTATTTTTGCAATTTAACGTGCGGCCCCTAAACTCTCGTGTATTAGGTCAACATCTCTGGGAACAAGTTTTGGCTTCTTGTGCGTCTTGGTTCAATCCTTCACGGAGACGGCAGGAATTATTATCCGTTTTGACAAATTAGCTCTAACTTGTTATAATTTCCTAGGTCAAGTTTTCCGTCTAAAGGCCATCAATACAAATTTAAATACTTTCAATGTTTTTGTGGACGTCATCCTTTAATTTATTATTCAATCAAATATTTTTATTAAGACTGACCTAGATACCTCCACATGGAAAATTCTAATCCGACAGAACATATCTGAAAAAAAATATACAGTTACATGGTGTTAAAATTTATTTTTTTTATATTTATAAAAATTATATATAAAATTTTCAAGTGAGAGGATTTATATCAGTTTTGATGAGAGGATGCCCGTAATGATACTGAATTTTTTTATTTTTTATTTTTATAAAAAAATGATGTTAAGTGCTGAAATAAAGTAAAAAAAATAACATAAAAATGATAATGATAAATTTGTAATCATGATAATTAAAGCAAAGCCAACATTAAATATCCTGTTAAACTGGCGACTCGGATCAAAGCCAACATTAAATATCCTGTTAAACTGCGACTCGGATCATGAAATTTGAATAACCTAATAAAAAAATAAAGATGATTATAAAACCATTCTTTAAAAAAAAATTCATGACCTGAGTCATTAGACCTGAAAAATCTAATATGGAAAAACCATGAAGTCCAATTCTCAATTAATTAAATGTTGAAGGATAAAATTGAAAAGAAATTTTAATCATGCAAAAAGATTTAAAAAAAAACAGTAACAAAAAGAATAAGAATTGAAATTAAAATAAAAAAATCAATTTTTTTTTAATTGAAGGGTGAAATTAAAAAAAATAATTTAGTAAAAAAAATAAAAAAAGAATGAGGATCAAAATTGACATAAAAATAAAAATAATGTTGTAATTAAATAGTGAAATTGAAAATAATAATAATTTTTATAAAAGAGTCAAGAAAAGAATTACAAATCAAAACAATGATAACCAAATTAAAAAATATAATACCATCAATTTGAATTGAAATATGAAATTGAAAACTATTTTTTTACAAAAAGGCAAAAAGACTAAGGATAAAAATTAGAATTCTAAAAAATAAGGACCACATTACAAAATATAATATTTAGTAAATTAAGATTGAGTGATGAAATTGAAAATAAATAAAACTTTTAGAAAAGGATCAGAATATAAAATTAAAAATTAAAAGAATGAGAATTGAAGTTGAAATGATATGCTAGGTCATCTACATAATCTATTTAGGGCAGATCCTCGTCTAGTTATAGCAAACTAACATCTGATTGTCTAGAATCACTTGTTATCGTAAGCCAACTATATCAACAGTCGAATAAAAAGTTATAACTCTTTTAAGTTATTATTCTGGTGTGGTGCGACCAGACCTCCTAGTGGACCTGGACTTGTCTCACTACTCCATAAATGTATCTGTTAGGTTATCCACATAATTTGTATAGGGCAGATCCTCATTTAGTTGTGATAAACCCACGCCTAACTGCCTAGAATCACTTGTTATCGCAAGCTCAACTACATTAATGGTCTGATCAAAAGTTATGGTCTTTTTAAGCTCTTATTTTATTTCAGCATGACCAAACCTTCTTTTAGCCTAAGCATGTCTCATTGGTTTATAAATGTATCTGCTAGGCTATATACGTAACTTGTTCGGGGTATATCTTTATCTAGTGATAGCAAACCCACACTTGACTATCTATAATCACCCGTTGTTGCAAGCCCAATTACATCAACAATCAGGTCAAAAGTTATGATACTTTTGAGCTGTTATTATAGTCTAGCGTGACCAGACCTCTTCTTCGACCTAAACTTGTCTTATTGGTCTATAAATATATTTACTAGGCCATTCATATAATCTGTCTAGGGCAAATTCTTATATAGTTGTGGCAAATTCATATCTGACTACTTAAAATCACCCATTATCGCAAGTCTATCTACATCAATAGTTAGATCAAAAGTTATGGTCCTTTTGAGTTGTTATTCTGATTTGGCGCGACTAAACCTTTTTTTAGGTCTAGACTTGTTCCACTAGTCCATAAATATATATGTTAGGCCATTCATATAATCTATCTAGAGTAGATTCTCATCTAGTTGTGGCAAACTCACACTTATCTGTTTAGAATCACTTGTTTTCGTAAACTCAACCACATTAATGATTGGAATAAAAAGTTGTGTCACTTTTGAGTTATTGTTATAGTCTAGCGAGACCAGACCTCCTCTTGGGCCTAGACTTATCTCACTACTCCATAAATATATATATTAGGTCATCAATATAATCTACTTAGGGCAGATTCTTATTTAATTGTGACAAACTCACACCAAACTGTCTAAAATCACCGGTTTTCGCAAGCCTTACTCCATCAATAGTCGGATAAAAAATTATAGCTTTTTTAAGTTGTTATTCTGATCTGATGCGATTAAACCTATTTTTAGGCTTAGATCTACTAGGCCATTCACGTAATTTATCTAGAGTAGATCCTCATCTAGTTATAACAAATCTATATCTGATTGTGCAGAATCATATGTTATTGCAAGCTTAACAACATCACCTTTTCTCTCTTCCTTTTCTCCCTTCATTATAAAAAAAATCTTTTTTTTTTTTTAGAAAAGAGGGTGTGATCATATAATATTGGATGTAATATATCATATGATTAATGTGTATGTTATGATTGTATCTCAGTCAATATGTTATTTCAATATATATTTATTATGCAGGCTAAAATTTTTATATGATTTTTTTATTGTTATGATTTTTTTATTGTTTTGATTGTATGTTTGTGTGTGTGTGTATAATTGTAATAATAAAGTAAATAATTTATGTTCGATGGTCTAGTTAGTGTAACAATTGCTGTACAACAATTTGTGCTTCGGAGGTAATAAGAGAGTGTCAATACTGAATATTCAAATATTATCTCCAACGAATATAATATCTTTTTCTGTATCAGACTCAAAATTATCTCATCTTTTGAACTAAACAACATATGAGGGGAAATGGTTTTAATTAAGAAAAGAGATTTTACTTCTATTAAATTCCAATACTTCACTTTTGTAAGGATTAATTTTTAAAGACATAAGTTTTACTATAGACGGGCTCCTTGAGTTTATAACACACACAATTTACAATTAATGCTGCGTGTTACCTGGAATTTTTCAATTTTCAATTTCTTTTTAGGCATGTGAATTTTGTTTCAAATGGCATGCCTAGAAATGAATGTGCTTTATGCACGGTGTTGTTTATGTCTTTCAGCGGTGCCGAGAATATAATATCAGTTATTTTTTAAATTATTTTTTATTTATAAATAAATTAAAATAATATTTTTTTTAAAGAATTATTTTTAATATTAATATATTAAAACTATTTAAAAAAATTAATTTATAATATATATTTTTTAAAGATTTAACAAAAAAAAAAAGATCAAAATTCAACAACTTGTTGTGCATGTGAAAACGAGGACACATCAAGATCCAGACAAAACGCCTTTCCTTTCGTGTTCCGATGCGAAACGCAACTGTATAATCCAAAACGTAATTTTTATTTGGCACCAATGATTTGAATAGCTTGGTACAAAGCATTGTGAAAATCAACGTACCTTTTAATCTCCACTAGAGAGGTGACCCTGACCCTCCATTAAGTTCTGTACACTGAACCTGAGCTTCTTGATGATTTGTTAAGAAAATAAACTCTTTTTTAATTTCTATTTCCGTGTTAAAAACACCACTAAATTTGGTACAATGTATGTGAGGTCTATCTCTCTCTCTCTAAACCAAACTATCACGTGCATGATTACAATCATCGTTCTCTGAAATAATAGATTTCTAAACCAAACTATCACGTGCATGATTACACTCACCGTTCTCTGAAATAATAGATTTATGCATAAAAGAGTCCTTAATGCTATAATTGTTAGGTTGGTGAGATTATTTTTATAGTATATTTAGTAATGTGATTGTGATTATTTTTTAAATATTTTTTTATATTAAAATATATATTAATAATATTTTTGATAACGTAGTTGTAATCATTATTAAAATTTCAAATATAATATTTAAATTAAAATATCAATATAATTCCTCAATATATATTCTAGCTTGGTATCCAAATAACCCCAAAAGGAATGCTATATGCTCGGACCTATAAGGCTGGTATATTACCAGAATTTGTTGTACAACTTAATTAGTTACTCACTAGTAATAATGCTCACGCCCTATCACAAGGCACTTTCATTTTTTTTAAATTGCATGGTAATAAAAATATATTTTTATAAAAAAGATAATGAAGAGAATTATAAAGAGATTTTATTTATTTATCAAAAGTGTCTTTTTCTTATTGATGTATTTCTCTCACTCTCCCTCTAGAAAAAATATTTTTGAAGCAAAAACTTCTTATTATTATTATGAAAACAAGTTTCAATAAAAAAATAAAAAAATAATGAATCAATCATTTTTACACCCTTATATGACAAAATATATAAGAATAATAAATATGATAGAATTAACAAAATTTTATGATAAAAAATAAAAATAGATATTTTATTATTATTTGGTATTAATGAGAAAATTATTTTATAATTTTTGCATATTAGATTAATACATGATTATTCATGAAACATTTGCCAATATTATCATAAAAGCTTTAATGTTTTTAAAAACAATAGCATGATAGGATAATTCCTTGAATTTTATTTTAATAAATTAATATAAAAAGAAATTTATTCCAAAATTAATAACAAGGAAAAATGTTAGAACAAAAAGGCTAGGCATTAAATGTCTCTCTCTTTTTTTATGATTTTTGTTTTTTTAATCTCAACATCATCTAGGGATTGAAAAATATAATATCAAAACAATAAACACCAAAATTTAAAAAATAAAAAAAGTAGAGACCAAAATGAAGTTTTATATGTTATAAATAATACAGAAAGTGCTGTGTTTTTTTTTTGTAGTGTTGACTTTGATACTTATTGTTGTATTTTTATGACACTATAACTTAAAATCTTATTTTTCAATATCGACATTTAATCAATCTAATGTCAAAAATTTTTGTAGGGTATCAACTTATATGCATATTTCCCATCTAATGTCAAAAAAAGGGGTTATGTATGTTTACTGTTGAAAATACAATCTTGGACTGAGGATGGGTTTGTGAGCCCATAATAACCCTGCTGGGGTCCAAGAAAGGCCATGATTTGGATTGTGAAGGCCCACAAAAGTCAAGGATGGTAAATTGGTGGGCCGGCCTTAGATTTGGAGGGGTTAAGAGAATGTTACGAAGCAATTGACATTTCTGAACTACTACAATGTCAAGGTCACGACATTTCAAGATTCACCTAATGCGCAAACCAGTACTTAGTTTGGTGTGGAAGGGGTTTGTTTTCTTTTGTTATATCTGGATTCGAGTCTTGCTTGTCATCTCTGTAGTGTTTTATATGTTTATTGGATTTGCTGGCTCGGATATCCCATGTAAATTAAAAAAAAAAAATTCACCTAATACAATAGGTGTTTGATACAATGACTTCACATTTAATGAATTGTCATCATGTATCAAATAATAATAATAATAATAATAATAATAATAATAATAATAAAAAATAAATATATTATAAATTAAGAAAATTTAGTAATTAAACAGCTGTTAAAAATATGTTATTATTAAATAATAAAGAGTGGTTTTTTTTTCTTAATATTTGTTATTTACGCTCTATCATTTATTGTGGAGAACAAAATAACCTAGTTAATTATGTTTCTTCTATTTTATTGAATCTTAATTAAATAAATTTTATTTATATTCTTAAAAATAAATATACTAGAAAAATATAATTTTCCAAACATTCAAGTTATGTAATTTACTTTACAAACTTAATACTGAGTTTATAGAAATTGTAAATTTTATAAATAAGTCACTCAGTGAACCACCATTCTAAAATTTTCAATTACCAAATATAATATTATATATCATAAATCACTACTATATATATATATATATATATATATGAAATCTCTACTAAAAATATATATTATTTTTAAAATTTTCATCATAAGTGGGTGATTAAATTGGTAAAACAAAGGTATGCTTTCTATGCAGTCTCTCGTTCGAGTCCCTTTACATATTAATATTAAAGGTCATATACCGCAAGATGTAAGTTTTATTTTGCAAGTTTTATTTAGGGTGTATGGATTTAGTTCAGTGTGCCCAAACTAGCTTGAAATACCTTATATATATATAATTTTTTAAAAGCTTGAAATACCTTATATATATATAATTTGTTTTTTAAAAAAGATAGTCTTTTCATTAGTCCTTTTATTTTTTATTTTTATTATTTCTAAAGAAGATTAAAACGAATTTTAGATGTTAAAAATAAAAAAATATATTTAATAATTGATGGAGTGAGAATAACAAAATTGTAAAGTGAGAATAATGCCACCCACAATAAATAAGGAACTGTTCTTTCATATAACTTTTAATCCTCCGATATTAGACATTTAAAGTCGCAATTACAAATTTGATTTACATTAAATATTTTTACAAATGACTGTTTATATCTCAATAGATATTTGCAGTGTTTTATAAGTTTACTTAAAAATAAAAATATAAAATTTTGATGATTGTGTATTTATAAAATCAATGGATACTTACGAGATTTTTTTTTAACCAACAATTATATTATATAAAAAATAATAATCAATGGATATTTATAGTATCATTTTTCTATTTTGTTTTGGTTAAGAGATATTTATAGTATCATTTGACACTTATAATGTCTTTCAACATTCAATGATTAATAATTAATAATTAATCTATTATTTTTTCTTCTATTTTATCTACATATAATAATTTTAGAGAAATAATAGAATAAAATTAATGTAATTAAAGTAATGTATTTTTTATTCCTAGTGAAATTTATGCAATAGTTATAAGTATATACTCAATATTTGTATTTTGATCATTAAATGTACTACGCCATTGTTTGATTATATTTATGGAAATCTTCATATTATTTTTTTTTTGACATCACCTAGTAATATTATAGGACTAATTATATGACCAGTGTTTAGGACTAAAATTTATTTTTCTAATAAAAAAATAAAATATGTAAGCCTTCCAAACATGTTTTTGGATATAATTTTTTTTTTAATTATAAATCAAGAAAATGTTTAACCATATCGCTAAATATAACTTGATATCCAATAAAAAAAATATTTATACATAAATCTAATTAAATAACTTGATATCCGATCAAGAAATAACTAAGATTAAAATATATAATGTCTCAGCATAAATCATGTATTCAATTGTATTTTATAATTTTTTTAGGATAAATTTATTGTTTAATCAAATGATAATCCATACTGATAAATAATAAGGAAAAAAAATATTATTAATAAAAATAAATTAAATAAAACCATAAAACTCAGCTATCAAATAATTTATTATTGAATGATAAAACTAATTAAAAAATAAAAAAAATTTAGATCAACTTGGATTACTTTGCTAGCCTCACAATCATGATACAAGGTGAGGAAAGTAAAAAAAAAACACCAAGATGAGTCTCTAAAAAATTAAATATTAAAAAAAAAAATTAATTTTAAAAAAATCAAAATCAATCTATATTAATCTTTAAAATTTATAACTAAAAATTGTTAATTTCTCTTATTTGTTTTAAAATATGTCTATATCACCAAGATATTGTTATTTTATTAAAAAAATACAAATTGTTTGTATCATCTAAACATTATATATATATATATATATATATATATATATAGGAATGTGCAATGTAGCGTATTCCAAGCCTAGTTAAGAACATAAAGCTCAAAAGTAGATTTGGTTGTCCACCATTATAGTGGATATTCATGTGGTTTTGATTTCATCGTACCTGGCATTTTGAATTCAGGACACAGTTAATCCCTAAAAAATTAATTTTAAAAAAATCAAAATCAATATGTATAAAGCTATTCCATTAGAACTTGTTCTTCGTGTCAAAATTAGAGCTTAAGAAGGACGAAATACACATTACGACTGGAGGAAGTTTTGGCTTAAAGATTATTCATTGATTAACTATTTAACTATAAAAAATCAATGTGAATAAAAATTTGTACTTTCTCTATTTTTTAAAAGAGGGAGCACTGTCTTTTTAAATCTTTAAATTACTGTATCACACTTAAAATTTTAAAAAATGACCTTGGATCTCTTGTCCTTATAGAAATTTTATTTTACTATAGATGGTGTTATGACTTTGTAATAATTCCATTGTTGTTATCATAAAAAAAAATTAACCTTAATTATGGGGCTTAATAATAATTTCATATTAGTTTTTTTTGTTATTATCATATAGTCCTAGAATAAGTTTTATTTTTGTCAAAATATAATAATAAAAAAAAAATATTAATACATACATTCCACATGTGAAAAGTTTAAAATTTTAAAAAATGACCTTGGATCTCTTGTCCTTATAGAAATTTTATTTTACTATAGATGGTGTTATGACTTTGTAATAATTCCATTGTTGTTATCATAAAAAAAAAAATTAACCTTAATTATGGGGCTTAATAATAATTTCATATGAGCAACTAAGGACTCGAACCTGAGACCACAGAAGGAGCAAACCCCTTAATCCCAAGTTTTTACCATTTGACCACCACCTAAATGGTTAATTTTATTCTTTTTTTTTAGTTTTATCCTTTTTTGATTGCACATGTAGTTGACTACAATAGTCATAGGCATGTTTTTACTATATCATTTGATTTGTTTTAACATCTTTTTTATTTTATATATATAAAATAGTTTGGTCTAATTTAATATTGATTTACTTTTCTTTCTTTTCTCACTCGTACCTCAATTTGTGTGCTATTCCTTTAAAAAATCACATAAACCCTTCAATTTCTTTCCCCTTCATATTTAGTTTTTTTCTTTTATTTGTAATTTTTTTATTTCAAAAAATTATTTCACATTAAAAATTATTTTCAATTTCATCTTTTTTTTTAATTTTTTTATCTTTTATATTTGGTTCTCATCCTTTAATTGCTATTTTTATAATACAAGCAATTTATAAAATTGATTTTTTTTACACTTTTATTTTCCTTTGGTTTTTTTATTAGTTTGATCTTTATTTTTTTTATTTTTTTTTGTTATAACACGGATTTTATGGTTGAAAATTAGATTTTTTAATTAAGTCTGCATTTAAGATTTTATTTTTTATGATTTGAAAATATTAACTCAAGTTTATAAAATTTTTTCAAATTTATTTTAATTTTTATGTTATTAAATTATTATTAAATTATCCAGTCAAATCTTCTACTTCTTTAAAAATAATAGCATTATCTTAACATTTTTCTTTTTATGTCCACAAAAATTTTCCGCTGCCGGTGTTATTGTGTCCTTCAATTATATAAGTTTATTAGAATTATTTTTTTTATTTTTTTTCAGCCTTCAATAATTAATTTATCATCTTTAATTCAAATATGCTGACCTTCCCATCAAGAGGTTTAATTTTCTTTTTTAAAGAAAAAATAAAAAAAAGAAAGACAGAAACCGTCTCAAGAGAAATGCGTTTGGAAGAAAAATGAAAATTACAACTTTCTAAGAAACGCGCTTCCGGAAGCAGTCATAAATCAAATCCGTTCAAAGTAAAAGAAGCGTGGAGGACACGGCGTCTCTGGTAGTTTACTTGTGAAGCTTCTGCCTTCAGTTTACTGCTAAGAATTCGAAATTGATAATTCCCGTTCTGCCATGGTCACGGAAATTTGGGGACAATATATATAATAATATTTATTTATTTATATGATGAGCATATATACTTGTCAGCTCACCATGCCTATAACCTAATACTTTAGAATAACTGAATATGCTCCAGCTAAGTGGTCCCCACAAGCCCTTCAAAGTTCAAAGAAGAGCAGCCAGCCATAGCGGAGTAGATCCTTCATCAATCATCTCCTCCCGACAAGCCCCTGCTTCCTTCTCAAACATTGACTTCTTCTGCATCTTCGTTTTTTAAAAATATTCGATTTTTTTTATATTTTTTTACTTAAAATTATATTTTAATGTTTTTAAATTATTTTAATATATTAATTCTAAAAAATATTACAATTTAAGAAAAAAACAGTTGTCACGATACTAAATAAATGGTCATCCATTTCGCTCTCACAAACTTTAACTCGACAACCAAGTAATAAATTAGTCTTATGACGAATCAATCAACCATGAAAATATCAAGTCTTGAATGAAAACCACTTGTAGAAAAGTTAAAAGGCAGATAAGAGAATCTCTCCTGAAAATCTTCGTCTTCTTCCTTTCCTCTCCACCAAAACAAACCCCAATTTCAATTTCCTGAAAAAAAGAAGAAAAGGGAATAAAAGAGGGAAGTGAAGTTCAAGTCTCCATGGACAGACTGGTAAAGGCAGACGTGAAGGAAGTGGAGATAGCATATAAGGGAAGTCAAAACTGCAGCACAACTTTCAGATTAACCAACCTTATGCACACCATGTCTGTGGCAATCTCTTTGTCCACGACAAACCCCTCTGCTTTCTCTTTCGCACAGCCTTTCTCTATATTACCACCTTTGTCTTCCTCATCTTACACAATTGTCCTCTCTCGGTCATCCGAACAGCCTCCTCTGTCTTCTCCTCCTGATGCCATCTCTGTTAAATCATCCATGCTACCTACAGGCAAGGCTCATCAGGATGAACTCCGCCGACTGTTTTCAAAACCTGGACCCCATATTTTTAGAGACGCCACCATCCCTGTCTACCTCGTGGGTCCCCAAGTTGCTGAATATATCATCTCCAATCACACCCAAATTACTGATGTCTCCGGTTACTTCAACAGGGCTATTTGTAGATGTACCGGCTCCCAGATCACAGGACTGCTCGAATCTGCTGTGCCATCTGGTAATCTAAATTTGGTCACTAGCTTGATTGATCACGGTGGTAATGTAAATTGCAAGGATTCAGAGGGACGGTCCTTGATCTCTCTAGCTGTTCAGGCTGGGCAGATTGATGTAGTTAAGGTTTTGATTGCTTCTGGATGTGTAATTGATGGCTCCATTGATAAAGTATTGCACTATGCAGCGGCTATAAATAGAGTGGATTTGATGGTTGTTCTGTGTGATAGTTTCGAAAACATTGAAGTAAATTCAGCTGATTTACGCGGTAGAACTCCAATTCATGTCGCTGCAAGCAGGGGCCATGTTGAAGTGATTAGGTTTTGTGTGAGTGCTGGAGGGAAAACTGGGGTTTTGGATCATGACGCGTCGAGCCCGCTTCATTTGGCAGCACAAAAAGGGCACTTAGAGACTACGGAGTATTTATTGGATTGTTCAGATTATTCTGTCAAGCATTTAGTGAACAAAGAAGGAAAAACTGCTTTCTCTATCGCAGTTGATAATGGACATTCGCATTTGTATGATTTGTTGCATATGGGAGATGTTTTGCAAAGAGCAGCTAGAGTAGATGATGTGAATGGTATCAAGAGTTGCCTTGCAGAAGGGGCAGAGGTTAATAGAAGTGACCAGAATGGATGGACACCTTTGCATAGAGCTGCCTTTAAGGGAAGAATTGAGAGCGTTAAAGTGTTGCTTAATCACGGAGCTCAAGTTAATGCTGTTGACAATGCTGGGCACACACCACTTCATTGTGCAGTTGAAGCAGGGCATATGCAGGTTGCTCTGTTGTTAATTGCTCACGGAGCTAGTGCAAAAGTGAAAAGTCTCAAGGGGATTGTGCCTTTGAATATGGATTGCTTTAAGAATCACCCTTCTCTAGTCAAGCCCTTGTGTCAAGAAAAAAAGAAAAGTGAAACTGAGGTATCTGTTTGCTGATTTTCTCTTGCATTTTTGTAATATGTACATACTCTTACCGAGTTTTGGCTGGGTATTGTGAGAGATAAGCCATGGTTGGAAAGGGAGGGAGTGCTCTGCTCCACTCCTGTCCAAGTCATTCTCTCGATTATGTGGAAAGTATGTGGCCCTCAGGCCTCAATTCTCTAATTACAAATTTATCAGCAATCATGAAAACGAATTGAGCTTTAGCTTTCATAGTAATGTTTCCTTTACTTTTGCCATGGATTGATGCGGCCTCCGTGAAGAGTGTTCCCGTTTTTTTGTGTTTGTCGATCTGCCTCAAAACTCAAAAGTTCCTAGGTAATTTCAGTCAATTGCGGGCATAGAAAAACTTGACTAGGGCAGATGTATTTGTTTGGTCGAATCTCGGTTCGCTGGGAGTAACTCCCGGCTTTCCGACCGATTTGAAGATATATAGGTATGTGTTTTGCTATGGTTTCTAAATAAAATTGAAGTGGGTATGTATCATTTGGATGATATCTTTCTGCATAAACTTTTTGTAGGAGTTAAGGATGGAATGACATTTGTTTATGATCGTTAAAACATGCTATTAATACAATTAAGGGCGCACGTAGATGCAACTCAATAGAGAATTTTCAAATTAATAGATTAATTATGTGTTAAAAGTTTATTGAAATAAGTAAGGTTTACGGACAAAAGCGGAGCCTTGCGTTGGGCTGCAGCCCAGGCAGGGTAATAATTATATATATAAAAAAAACCTTCTCCTTCCACTAGGCCAGTGTCAACCACATCCTCATCGTCAAGCTCTCCTAGCCCAAAGCCAGTGACAATCACATCCTCGGTGCCAAATTCTCCAGCCACTAAAGTTGTAACCACCAGTGCAGCTCCTGTGCCAAGCCCTACACCACCTCCAAGAATCGTCAAGCCTACAGCTCTAACCCCACCCCAATCACCTAAGCCTAAGCCTACTGCGCACTCCACCACCTTCTTCTCTAACACTTCCACCTTCCCGAGTAAAATCTGACGCAGATCTCGAACCCAAGATTCCATTAGTAGCAGAGCAAAAAACTGTGTTGGTTCATGAGATTATTGACAAGCCTAAAGAGGCAAGTGATTCGCTGAGAGCCTTTGCAGATAGTCTCAGCTCTAGCATTGCTCATCTTGCAAAGCACGAAACTGCCAAAGATCAAACAAAGGAGAAAGGTAGCGGCAAGAAGATTTCTTCAGATTATGAGGATGTTGGCACGAGGGTAATTAAAATTGCAGTATACTGTATCCTGAAAATTTAATAGTTTTAATATATTTAATTTTTTTAATACTTAAAAATTTTAATTTAATTTTTCCATAGCTGTTCCTATTAAAAAAAACCCTTGGTTTGGTTAGTAATATAACACATATTAAAGTCAATAGCTTTGTGAGAAATTATTATGCTTAAAAGAATTATAAAAAAATTAGTGGTTATTTAATTGTAATGAAATTTTTGAATTTATATTTATTTTATATCTGATGCATAAAATAATAGAAATTACTAATTTACTTTATCGAGTTTTGTTGGATAAATTTCTTGACATCTTAAATGCAATGGATTTTATATTAACTACTAAAGTATTGCTTTGAACTTTGAGAAATGCCGAATTTGATCTTTTCCTTGTAAATACGCAATCTGTTTACACAAAATATGAGATTGATATACCACGTATGAATATTTTGTATAAAAAAAGTTATAGGTCGTTTATATCAACAACAAGGTTCACTGACAGTTTACCATCATTATCATTATGATATATTTAACCTAACAATAAATTTTCAGTTGAAAAATTAAATTCTAAATTCAGTAATGGAACAATGAAACTTCTCGTACTTAGCTCTGCTTTAAAATCTACAGACAAATTTAAATTATTTAAGGCTGATGCTATTTACGATCTTGCTAAGAAATTTTATCTTAAAGATTTCAATGAATAAAAGATGTATTATTTGAAATATCAGCTAGAGTATTATCAGATTGATATGATTCATCATGAGAGCTTTTAGAATATATCTACCATTTCTAAATTATATCAAGAATTAACTGAAATAAATAAGTCGCAACACTATCATTTGATTGACAAGTTGATTCGTCTTGTTTTGACTTTGCATGTTTCCACTGTCACTACAAAGTGAGCATTTTCGATTGTCACTACAAAGTGAGCATTTTCGACTATAAAACATGTTAAAACCATGCTTTGTAATAAAATAAAAAAGAAGTTTTTAGCAGATTTTATAATGATTTACATTGAACGAGAGCTTGTTGTAGATATTGATTCAAATTTGATCATATATGAATTATATTCTACAAAACATTAAATGGTACAACTTTGATAGTATAATTTATTTTTATTTTTATTTTGAATTTTATGTGCTTTAATTTACACACACACACACACACATACACACTGTGTTATGTATTTGAATTGAAACTTTATTGTTAATTTGATAAATTTATATATCGAAATTAATAATTAATATTAAAAAATAATTTATATACATTTATATCATAGCCTATGACAAAAAAAATTCCTAGCTTCGTCCCTTATTTATATCATAGCCTATGACAAAAAAAATTCTCGTCCCCAATTACGGGGATTGTAAGTTTGATTTTCAAGGGCGGAAAAATAGATTAATATTGGGATGTTAATTATATAGTTAAATGAGTGAATTGTTGAGGGTTTTGAAATTGTTTTTAAAATTGCAATAAATGAGAAAAGCTTAAAGAGTATTAATCAATATAACCATTTTCAATAGTATAAAATTGAAATTGGTGAGAAAAGTTTATTAATTTTAGAATAGCAATAAATTGAAGTTTACTAGTTGATAATTAAACTGGTGTGTCAATGACACAAACAAACATGATTGCAAGAAAAATATATATGTAAATGCATATCTACTTCCATTATTTTTCGACATAGTTGTATCTTTATTGACGCAGATGAAAGTGACATAAAAAAATAACAAGTATAAAAATACAAGATTATACTAAAAAAAATGATATAAAAATTTTAATTCAAAATTTTATTACTTGGTATTTTCTCTTCAAGTAATCTATCTCTTTAAAACATTCACCACTTCTTAAATAAATCTAATAACTTAATTAACCAACAACGAAACTCGAAAATAAAGTAGAAATAATAAAAATCATAAACAAATTAGGAAAAAAAATTCTAAATAGAATTGAAAAAATAATATATGAGTTTTAATCCAAATAAAAAAAAACCATAAACCAAATAGGAAAATATAACAAATTTCAAACAATAACTTATAAGCATTATTGAAAAATCTTTCCAATCTTCAATTGTTGTGAAATTTTACCCATTAAAAACAGGATCCTAAAATGTCTTAGTAAACTTTGAACTTGATCCAACAATAAAGTAAAAAATTATGTTTAATAACATAAAGTTGCATAGTAGGGAAAAAAAACTTGTTGCATTAGTTTATCCAGGTTAAAAAGAAATTGCCCTTATATTTAAACTATTCTTGCCCCTTATGGATATCCAATCAAGACTCTTCACTTTAATTTTTTCTTCTCTCCAAATATATATCAATTTTACACATCCACCTTAGTTCTTTCATCTTCAAATTTGATTAAGAAACAACAATTGACAAAATATTTTTCTTCCATTAGCTTTTATAGTAATAAATTGCAAATCTCAAACTCATTTGATACACTTATATTGTTCTATATTTTTAGAACCTTATTTGTTGTTTTTTATACATATTTTATGTTTTACGATAATTTATTAATTTATTTTATGCTTAACAATGTTACGCACCAAAGTGTAAAAAGAAATCAATTAAAGCATTTTTAGCACAATTTCAAGTAATGAGCTAGAAATAACACATTAAGACAAGTCATTAAAGGTAATAAGTGCAAATCCTAATTGCATTAGGAATCGAACTTGAAAAAGGAATTCTAGAAGGATTAAGATTGGTCAAAGCAAATATTCTAAATTGGACCTTCGTGTACTCTTTAGATCATATCTGAAGCTAAAAATGGAATTTTGATGTTATTCAAGTTGGAATGAAAATTAGACGCCTCAAGTTTTTCGTGTATATATAGGCCTAATAAATCATCTAGACAAGAAACAACAACATGTTTGAAATCAAATATGAAATCTGTGAGCAAACTAGCACAAGTCTAGCTCATCTTTCCATATTGAGATGATGACATGGCATCTCATCAATGATTGAGAAATCTCTCTAAAAGATGGAAGTCTATGCATAAGTCATTAGAGTCAAATTAATGTAAAGAAAACTTAAAGTAATTTGATTAGGAATTAGTTATTAACTATGAAATTTCTTTATCTTCTCAATTCCATAAATAACAAATCCTAACCTCTAAAAAAAAAGGGATCACTTTTAGAATATAGGAGAAAGGAAGTTCTATTATTCTTTTATGAATTTGCGAGAAGCATAGTTTTTAATTTTAAGATGTTAGTACTCTTAGATTTTAAATCATTATAGGGATTTATGCTTAAAATTTTTCTATATCTGATTGTGCTATATAAATATTTTATGTAATAATTTTATTTGAGCAAATAAGTGCAAATATATGATCACTCTTCTCAAGATCTTGTAATATTTTTTTTTCATATTTGCTAATCGACGAGATAACTTTTCAACTTGATTTTGTATGTTTATTATATCCAATTAATGGGTTAGTTTTATGATTTTTATTTACATGTCTTCCATCACCAACTCCTAAACATTTTTCTCCCGATTAGAAATCTCCTCAACTTTTCTTACATGAACACATCTACTCTACAACCTTTTTTATCCATGATTATTTAGCAGCATACAACAAATAAAATACTTGAAATTATAACACATATCAAGCAATAACCTGGGATTGCTAGGCTCTGATACCAATTGATGTAGATAGAATCAACACAAGAAAGATAGTAAGTATAAGAACATAAAGTGACATGACCAAAAAATTGATATCTTCTCCCAAGTGCAAGAGTGTCAAAGTAATAAATAACCTGGCAAGACCGGGGTCGAACCATAGGGAAGTTAATTGTATAAATTATAGATAACAATAACACAACAACAACAATAATAATAGTAATAATACTACTAATAATAGTAATAGTAATAATACTAGTAATAATAGTAATAGTAATAATAATACTAATAATAGTAGTAGTAGTAGTAGTAATAAAGAAGTTGATGAGAACTTCGAGATGAAATATCAATGTAAGATATTAGTATCAAACATTAAAGTCTATATTGAGTTTATACTATACATATTCTTACACCATTACTGTAACTTTTTTTCACTTTGAAATAATAAACTTAACTAAATATAATGAAAGAGAGAAACATAAATAAACAAGATATGAACATTAATAAGATAAAAGTTAAACCACTTGAAAACATAAAAGTTGTAGGAAATTATCTCAGCTTTTTAGGAAAAAAAAATAGAGGTCATTTGGACTTCTAGAACTCCAGATATGGGCCAGCAATATTTGAGCTATAGGATAGATTTAGATTTCTTCATTGTGGC
>NW_011500630.1:50024-68524 GCF_000495115.2 Populus euphratica | reverse complement strand
ATCTACAGCTCCAGATATGACCTAATTACCGAATAGTGTTCTGGTTTGGACTGTACCAACATCTCTTTTCTAAGTTTGACCATCTCTTTGGCCTTTTAACTTCAGTTCTTAAACTCATCAATTAATCTTTTTATTTATGTGATAGGCCTGCATTTAAAATGAATATTTACCACAAATTAAAGGTATTTTATATTATTAGATATGTTATTATAAAACATGTTCTAGTTAAGGAGTTATTGATACTTCAAGTGCAAAATGATGATATAAAGCCTTAATAAAAATACAATTTTAAGTATTAATCATAAAGTTATATTAAATAAGGATCACATAAAAACCTTAATTCAAGATTTTATTGCTAGATACATAAGTACACTTAAAAAGAAAGAAAAACTAATAATAAGTCCTATACAAACTAGGAAAAATATCCTAAATAGAGTTGAAAAAATAATAAAAAATTCTTAATCTAAGTAGGAAAATAGAAAAAAAATCCTAGATCAACTAAAAAAATATAGTAAATCTAGAAAAGTAACTTTTATATATAATTAGAAGATGTTACCACTTTTTGATTGCTATAAGATTTTAATTCTATAAAAAAATGGGATTTATAGAATTTTATAATAAAATTTTAAATTGATTCAATAACTAGATCTAAGATTCTGCTAAATAAAACAAGAATACGTGTTAAGAAAAAAAAAGGTTACAAATGAATTGTAGTAATAGATGCACGAGGATGTTGACTGGTTATATGATGGTCTATCCTCAATCTATATGAATAAGGCTCTTCCATATGTGACATGTTTTTTAATATCATCTTGGTTGGGTTAATTCTTTGATATTCATCCTAAAAATTGTGTTAATTTACATTTTTTTATTTTTAACAAGATTGAAGCATAATATTTAGATATATTATGGTTAACTCTTTAGCATGCAACTTCATATGTCACTTTTTTATAATAAAAATAAAATTATATTTGAACCAAAATAATGAAAAATTTATTCAATTAATTGCATTTACAAGTTTAAGATAAGTGACATATGTTATAATGTGGCATGGAACACCATTTAATTTTGTTTAATAGGGTCTAAAGATAATTTATTATGGATTTGCATAATGATATTAACTTCTTCTTTTTCTTTGGATGACATGGACGTGTTCCTCCTGTAATTTTGTTTCTTCTTTTCCTCTCTCTTTATTTCTCGGAATTCACTTAACCAATTTTGTTGTTCTTCTTTCCTCTTTTTCACATGCCTGTTTTCCCTTTCTACACAACCTTTCTTTCCAAATAATCACATATATTTTGTCTTTTATGCCTTGGATGACCAATGCAACTCTCAACTACACATGATAGATGATGGATATTCCTTCTTCATTGCCTTTTTGAGATCTAAATGGCTGTTTTGCTGTATAGATACTGGGTTGTTCATTTAGGATTGGCTATGGCGTTAAATTTGAAAACTTCCTCACAATCCTCACTCTCACCCACTCTTATATCTCCCTTGGTTTCATTAATTCATGATATGCTTTTATAATTGTTTTATCTATGTTTTGGGTTGCTTCTCCATCTATATTTGCACCTTTTCCTCCTCTTTAGACCATGAATTTCATCCCCCAACCTATGTTCAGGATCTTATTTTTCAGCTATGAGTTTGTATCATTATCCCTAGCCTTGCAATCATGTGATAATCAAATAAGTCAATTGACAATGTTTATTTATTTTTTCTTGTAGTCATGGAAGTGCTTCGGTCGTTTTCTTTTTAATTGATTTGTTTTTGCATTGTTAGATTTTTTAATTGATTTGTTTTTGCATTGTTAGGTTTGAGTAGTATTTAAAAGTGCATTTTTATCAAGGTTTTATATCATCATTTTGCACTTGAAGTATCAATAACTCCTTAACTAGAGTATGTTTTATAATAACATATCTAATAATATAAGATACCTTTAATTTATGGTAAATGTTCATCTTAAATGCAGGCCTATCACATAAGTCAAATGATTAATTGATGAATTGAACTACTGAAATTGAGAAGACAAAGAGAGGGCTAAGCTTAGAAAAGAAATATTGATTCAGTCCAAATCGGAACACTGTTCGGTAATTGGATCACATCTGGAACTGTATATAAAATATTTTATATTATTCCATTAAACTATTTACAGTTCCATCATATATGAAATATATTCGACAAGGACTATAATTTCATTGTTTCATAATATATATTAATTATTTCAGTGCAAACCAGAACATTGTTCGGTAATTGGGTCACATCTGAAATTGTATATAAAATATTTTATATTATTTCATTAAACTATCTATAATTCCATCACATATGAAATATATTCGACAAGGACTATAATTTCATTGTTTCATAATATATATTAATTATTTCAGTGCAAACCAGAACATTGTTCGGTAATTGGGTCACATCTGAAATTGTATATAAAATATTTTATATTATTTCATTAAACTATCTATAATTCCATTACATATAAAATATATTTGACAAGGACTATAATTTCATTGTTTCGTAATATATATTAATTATTTTATAATCTTAATTTACAAAGTATTTTTTAATAAAATATATTAAATTATTTTTTGCTCAACTATAATTTTAATCAAACACATATTTTTCTAAAATAATCTAATTTTAATCAAACATATATTTTTTTAAAATAATTTTAACTAAAAATATTTTTTAAAAATTAACTTTTTTCAACTCATAACTAGAATAATAACTAGAATACCAAACACACTTTGATGATCTTCATCCCTCGTCTAACAGAAAGACCCCTCCATCTTTTTATCCTTGGAAGATCGGGCATTCTGCCAACAATACTAACCATTACTATTTAATAACTCGTCAGATTCTTTTTTTTATTGGGAAATAATTGAGATAAATAGGCTGACCTGAACGAAAGAAGATTTCTTCTCGTGTTTCTCTGCATTTGGAAAAGCTATACCCTCACTTTCACGAAACCAACACTTGGGATACCCATGCTAATGGCTACGAGTCTATCTGGGACACTGTGTGTCGGTGCCGGGGGGCTCGCAAAGCATCAATCGCCTTTTGCATCTCAGCTCAATTAGCAAAAAAGAAAGCTGAATGGCGGGGGACGGCAATGAGTAGCTGGTGTGAAAGGCGGCCGTGTGCATCTTGTTTGACAGCTGTATTCGTTACAGATCAGATTAGGCCATGTTAATGAATCGGATGCCAAGCTGGTTTATTTGTCAGTTGGGACTCCATCAAGCACTTGACATTAGACAAACCTTCTCCTCCTTCCACTCCAGGACTGGCTGCTATTTACTAATCTGTTAAGATTTGGGGCGTTTGTTGGATGAAAATGGTTTTTAAAAATTTTGTTTTTTTTTAAATTTTCTTTTTTTCTTTGTTATTAAAAAATTAATTCACTGAAAATACTAAAAATTTAACTTAATTTTTAGAAAAGTATTTTTCTTTAATTTTAGATGAGAAATACTTTTAAAAAATTATAAAAAATTTAGAAATCTCATATAATTTAATGATTATATCAAATTTGTTTCTCAAACTCATATAATTTAATGATTTAATCCTCAAAATTTTAATTGATATATATATATATATTGTTTTTAATATTCTTCTTCAATTTCATTATTTATAATTTAATTTTTATATTAATTTTGATCTTTATTTTCATAATTATTATTTATTTTTTTATTTTTTAATTAAAATTTTTTATCTATCAAATTTGATCCCCATTCTTTTGATTGTTATTTATTTTATTTAAAATAATTTATGAAATGATAATTATTATTATTTTAATTTCTTCATCTTTCAATTTCTTATTTGTTATATTTGATCTTTATTATTTTTATTATTATTTATTTTATTTGAGATAATTTATGAAATTACATTTTTTTCAATTTCATTCTCATTCAACTTTTTAATTTATAAGATTTATTTTTTATTATTTTAATAAACTTAAAAAATATAAAACATTAATAAGTTATTTTTCAGCTCATTTTTCATGACATAATTAAACACTGGAAAATATTTTCCAACTGATTTACCATTACATTACCAAATACCAGAAAATAATTTATTTTTCTGGAATTTATTTTCTAAAAAAACTCTATTTTCCAGCAAATAAACGTATATATTTTATTTCACAATATTCAAATTATTTTATATCTAGTGTGGACTAGTAATAGTGTTTTAGTTAGAGTATATTTTGATATTGTGGTAACTTTTGTGGTTATGGTTTGAAAAAAATTATTTTATAAAAATTATTTTTAGTTGAGGTTAGTTTGATATTTATACATGTTTAGTTAAAATCATGGTTGAAATTAAGGTTAAAAAAAAAATAGTTGAATGTGTTTGGTTAATAATACTTTTCAAACTGAGGTTATAAAAGAATTTAAAAAAATATATATTTATATTAATGGTTTTTAATTTAAATATTGTAGATTTAACTATTACATCATTAAATAAACAATATTTTATATAAAATATTTTTTATTGTTCATTAAAATATCTACAACTCCATTATGTATGAAATACATCTGACAAAAACTATAGTTTCCTTAGTTTCTTAAACACACAACAACATCAAATTGAATATTATTAGGAATAAAATTGAAATTACGATCAAATTCTATAAATATTACATCATTAAATGATTTTCATCTAATTTATGTAGTGTTATTAAATAATATTAAACACTAATTTTTTAAATAAAACACAATTAAAAATAAAAAAAATAATTTTTTTAATTTATTGAATTGGACTTAATTTAATAGATTTAATTTTGAACTAGACTGGGTTCGCCGTAATAATAAAGGGTACTCTACTATTCATGTGAATAGTAAAGTCACCCTTTATTATTTACTTAAATAAACAGTGAAAAGTGATGCACCTTCTAGTAAATTAGTTCATTGCTACTTTCTTTTACTTTGTGCTACAAGCATAAATTTTATAAATAATAAATTGTGTTTTTTTATTATAAAACATATTATATTTATGTTTTAAATAAAATATAGATATTATTATCTAAACAAATATTATCTTAAATGATTAGGAACATAATTTAGTACGAACTATTCCAAATATTATCTTAAATGATTAGGAACATAGTTCAGTATGAACATAAATATTATGAGTGGCTCAATTGTTTATATTAAACAATGATTGCCTAGAACCCATCAAACTAATCAGCAATAACAATAAATTTTAAAGAATTAACAAAAAAAATCTAAAATTAATAAAAAAAATATTATAAAAATACATTGATTTATTAACGATGATTTGAATAATAACATCATTATTTTACTCTTCTCAAAAACTAAATTATATATTAGAAATAATTAGTTTTTTTTTATAAGATTCATTAGTTTTTATTTTAGAATCAATTAGGGGTAATTTAGTTTTTTTAAAAAATTACATTGTATAATAACTTAATTTCTTTTAAAAATAATAATAAAATTTTATTTTAATATATTTTTAAATAAAAAATATTTTAAAAAATCATTGCCGAAATTTCAAAAACCGGCTTGTTAGAAAGATTAAGGATTAAATAAAAAAAATTAAAAAAGGAGAGGTGGACGGAGCATACAGCCGTGGCCCCACCACCCGCCATCACCACCCCCGGGTCCCGATCTTTTAGTTGAGGACTTGAGGGTTATTGAAGTATTATTGTTAATAGAGGAGAGGGGGTGGGAAATGGGATCCAAGCCATGGCTACACCCAGCTCCCGCCTATCGGACCTTGGAGACGTACTGGAGTTCTGATGATGATGCTCCTGGTCCTCGATGTAGCCACACCTTGACTGCCGTTGCTGCTACCAAGTCTCACGGCCCTCGACTCATCCTCTTCGGTGGTGTCACCGCTATCGAGGGCGGTGCTTCCTCCGCTCCTGGAATCAGTTACAGTTTCCACTTCTCTCCCTCTCTCCATGCTGCTCCTGCTTTGCTTAATATTAATTAAATTTAACTGTTTGGTGCAGGATTGGATGGAGCCACTAATTCGGTTCATTCTTATGATGTTCTTACTAGGAAATGGATTAGGTAGGTAACAGTACTTTGTTTCTTCTTGTTCTTGTTCATTTTTTTTATTATTCGAAAAAAAAAAGATAAAGTAAAAAAATGGACGAATAACCTTTGGTGATTGCTGTCTAATGAACAGAATACAAGCTGCTGGAGAGCCACCGTCTCCTAGGGCTGCGCACGCGGCAGCTGCTGTTGGTACTATGGTTGTTTTTCAGGTGATTCACTGTGAATTAGGATTTGTTTCTTTTTTCTTTTTATTTGATTTGTTCACTTAATGTGAGCTTTTGGTATTGATGAATGGATTGTATGTATGGTTTAGGGTGGGATAGGTCCAGCTGGGCATTCCACCGATGATCTCTATGTGCTTGACTTGACCACTGACAAATTCAAGTGGCACCGGTCAGTTTCTTCATTTCCATTAACCAGATTTAGCTAGGGTTCCCTATTTTTCTCTCTTTACTTGGGATTCTTGATTTGGAACTGATTGTTATATTTTGGTGCTTGATATGAGCGTAGAGTGGTTGTACAGGGACAAGGGCCTGGGCCTCGTTATGGCCATGTAATGGACTTGGTTGCCCAAAGGTACCTTGTTATTGTCAGTGGCAATGATGGTAAGCAAATTTTTCTGTTCTGCTTTTTATCTTTAAGATCTTGTGGTTCTTTAAGGACTGGATCCTTTTTAGAAGTCCAGTGCTAAAAACTGTGTTTCATGGTTGTTTTCTGTTTGATTATTGGCATTGAATATGCTTAGCTTGCATTTGTAAAATTCAGCATCTTGCCACTTGTTTTTGGATATGGGTTTGGGCTGTTGTTTCTTTATGCTTAAGTGAGGTTAAGCATGATAAGCTGTAGGATTCTTGAATTTGGAGTAGCTTACCCTATGGATGGACAATTGTCTTAAATGTTTAATTTTGAATATTTTTATGTTATTTCATGCCAGGAGAATGGACGTTGATGTTTTGTGCCAATGATTATGCATTTTTCCATGCTTTATAACTACGTAATAGTTATTTTTCCCATTATATTCTAGGTAAGAGAGCTCTATCTGATGCCTGGGTTTTGGACACTGCCCAGAAACCATATGCATGGCAGAGGCTAAATCCTGAAGGTGATAGACCTTCTGCTCGAATGTAAGTTTGTTTAGAACAAACATTTGCAGAAGTGTTAAACTTCTGCATTTGTTATTTTCCCATCTATCCATGTTTTATGTCTGACATGATGTAGCATTATCTTGTAGGTACGCAACAGCTAGTGCCCGTTCAGATGGAATGTTTTTGCTTTGTGGTGGAAGAGACTCCTCTGGCACAGTATGATCTTTGTTTTTAGGGGTTGTAAAGCAATCAATTCTATTTAACTATTCTGCACGATTATATTATAACAGCAGTTTGTTTTGCAGTAGATATTTGTTTCTAGGACAGTAGGACTAGCCTGCCAACTTAGTGTTTGCCCTCATGACATTTATTTTATTAACAAATAGGCATGCATAGTCTTGGTGTGCTCAATGTGTAAGGGCATGTAATAAGAGATGGGAGATCAAGGTAATCAAACTAAATAAAGTTTTCTAACTTTGTTGAACTGACACTATGATGTGCCATGAATTTTATGTGGGTAGGGCCAGACTGCGCTGGCCTGTAATCCAAACCTTCCAGATGCATTCCCACACCTAGTGTAAATGAGGGGGACCTTGCTTGTCCTCAACCTTGTGGATCAAATATGACACATTTCTCTTTCTATGAGGTTGGTAACTGGAAGTAGGATGTAATGTCTGATCAAATACATAGAATTCTTGGAAAAACTCGAGGCAAAACTCAGTGTGAAAATTTTATTATATGGATTAGAAGCAAGAAAGAAGTTAAGTGCAAAAGTAACTGTGGATTTAGAAAACTTGAAGAAATGAACCTTTGGTGCGTGTTCTTGTTTATTCACAAGCTTTGAAAAATATTATAAAAACAAGTGACTTATGGTATAGAACACTCATTTTCCAAGTTGCGGTTGTGATGAGAAATCAGAGCGCTCTTTCTGTTCTGGAATGATTTTCCTACTGTTTCTTTGAAATTTGCCATTACTTTTTTCTATCAGGAACCATTCATCTGGTTTTTATGAATTTTTCTCTACTCAGGCGTAACTGTTGATTCAGTGCAGTTTCACTCTCATTGAAGTTCCTTTCGTGCTCAAAAGTGTTGTTTTTTGGATAAAGAAAATTTCATTACTTATGGTGTTACTGTTTTGCATTTCAATTCTTTTACTGATCATAAGTGCGTGCTTAAACAGGCACTTGGGGATGCTTATGGGCTCCTAATGCATAGAAATGGTCAGTGGGAGTGGACCCTTGCGCCTGGGGTGTCTCCATCAACAAGGTATCAACATGCTGCGGTAAGTGACCTCTAGTCTGGACGTTTTAACTTCTAGATTATGCATAGATCATGAAATATATCTTTTGAAGTAAAATGTTTGTTGGGACTTGATTACTGAAGTTGATCTTGTTTCTTCTCTATCATTAAAAAGTTTGACATTGTTTTCTATCAGGTTTTTGTTGGGGCACGTTTGCATGTTACAGGAGGAGCCCTAAAGGGAGGACGCTTAGTAGAAGGGGAAGCAGCTGTTGCTGGTAAGCCTTTTTCTTTGCTGTTCTTATCCTGAAAAGAGGGGTTATATTGTAATCTTAAACAATTTTTTCTGTGAGACTAGTGCTGGACACTGCTGCGGGAGTTTGGTTGGATAGAAATGGGACAGTTACTTCTTCTAAAACCAGCAAGGGACATGCTGAATATGATCCTTCTTTGGAGCTAATGCGTCGTTGTCGCCATGCATCTGCATCTGTTGGTGTTCGTATATATGTCTACGGTGGTCTAAAAGGAGGTGAAGTTTTCTTTTTTGTTCATTGGGAGACCTATTAGTCCTGCAGTTGTAGCCCCCCCCTCTTCATCCTTTTATCCCTCCGATTCCTCATGTGGGCAGGTTTTAATCACAGGTCACTTACTACAAGTGACTTTAACATTAAGCACGGCCAGAACTGACAACATTGTACAAGTTAAATTGAGAGGACTGCTCATAAAATAGGAATACAAGTATTCAGGAGTAGAAATGTTTTGAGATGAAAGTTAGACTGTGAAAGCAAACAAGAAGGGACTTGAATAGACTTACATTTTGTTTGTGGCATTGCTGGTTTTATGCTTGAACTAAACCAGATCAAGGTTGCATGTGCCGCAAGTGTTACACCATATAACATTTATATTTTTCTATCCTTAAGTTTCTCATTGTAGTGATTATTAGAGAAGCTTTTTGATTGAGGATTGAATTCTTTGTTATTATTTATTGTTATTTTTGTTGCTGTTTTATTTTGTGTTGGCTCTCTTTTGTATCTTGTAAAGCAGTATTACTGATATGCTATTCTATTTAAAGTTCAATTACTTTTGCTGTTGTAATTGAAGTGTAGTAGTGAGTAATTTTGAAGTTTGTTGACTGAGCACTGTACGAAGTCA
Organism: Populus euphratica; assembly: GCF_000495115.2. Lineage (NCBI taxonomy): Eukaryota > Viridiplantae > Streptophyta > Magnoliopsida > Malpighiales > Salicaceae > Populus > Populus euphratica. Next base: position 59,022 of record NW_011500630.1, on the reverse strand, counting down.
TCTCCATCAGGAGCACCTTTTTCTTCTTTTGCTATGGACATGTTGTGCCACAGTTTTGCTTTCCCCTTGGTTTTGGTTACCCTTCTGATTCAAAGGGTGCGTGATGTTGTATTGTTGCCTGTGAAATCAGCTATCTATTATGTTTCAATGTGTTGAAGTAATATTATCTTTTTGTCCTTTTCCTTTTGAATTACTTTTCACTATTCATTCTCTATTACCCTTTGCAACTTTCATCCCCTTCCATTGAATTCTTACCCATAAATGTATGCCCTGTGCTATGTCCTTTGTAAAATTGAGTTTACAAGACAAGCATCAATAAAATCTTTGTTGAACTTTTTCTGCATATTTCAGGGGAATGCATGAAGCTGTGCCATTTAAGATAACACATATCAATGTGATCTTTAAAAAGAGACATTAATTTCACATTAGCAAGGGCATGCGTTCATTTAGCACTATTGTCTATAATTTCCATTTTGTACTCTGAATTATAATTCCACCACCATTTAGGTTGTTATTGTGGGGTCTCTTTTCCTTGTTTGGTAAGCATAAGAAATGGAAGTCAGTAACTTCCACACAAGAATGTTAGCAATTGCTTGTAGCATGTTTAATCAACCTATTGTGCTTGTGCGCCATGATGATTGTTTGGCACTAGTTTAGGACATTATCTTTGATGGACAGAAAAAAAAAATTATGCAGGAGACTTGCATCATTAAGTGGAATTTTTTTTTTTTTGGTTCTTGATCCCAATAGCTTAAAGATTCTTAATTCTTGCCAAGCAACTATGTTGAATTTGGATGTGCTATGCTTGTTCAGAGCCAGTAATTCACCAATCCTAATTGGTTGCTCTAATGTTAACTTAAGTTGTTATGGTATCACAATAACAACCATGCAAGTGAAATTGCATGCATTTGTGGATCTTTTAGATCTTGTTTATTGATTTTCTGCCTGATGGTAACGAGATTCTTTCTCAAGCATTCTGAAGAAATCAAGTGTCTGTAATAAGTATTAACAGTGATCAGAGTGGATTTATTGTGTGCAATCCTTTTTTATCTTCTTGTTTAGTTAGGCTGTTATGCAGCTGCTTATTTGACTCATCTTTGCTTCCTTTTCTTCTGCATACCTGCCATTAAGCCTTAATCATTTGGGCCTCATGGAATTCATTTCATTTCATTGTGTATTGCAAACTTAAGAGATGCACACATCATAGCCAATTGCTTTGTTCTCTGCAGATGCAGTGGTAGATGATTTTCTGGTTGCTGAAAATTCCCCATTCCAGTCAGACATGAATTCTCCTATTTTAACATCTGAGAGAGCCTCAACAATAACAAGTCCCCGATCAAACCATTATAATTTAAATTCTTTTGGAACAACTACCCCTGATGGTGGATCAGAGATCCCTTTATCTGGTGGTATCAGGTCTCAACCTTCTCTCTATCCCTCATGTCATGTCAGCCCCTTTCCTATAGAAATTCATGGATTTATTTTCTAATGTAGCAGCATGGACAAAAATTCTATGGAGAAATTAAGGGAGGCATCTGCTGCGGAAGCTGAGGCAGCTAATGCTGTCTGGCAAGCTGCTCAGGCAGCATCTTCCAATCCTGCAGAAGAAACATCTGTATCTGATGACAATTCACAAGTGGCAGAAGCAACTTCAGATGGAAGTGACAATGAAGCTGATGTTCGCCTTCATCCTAGAGCTGTATGCCCTTTTATCTATGGCTTATAAGAGTGGTGCAGTTGTTCTTTGGTTGCCATGCTGCTAAATCAGAGTCTTGTTCTTATAGGTGGTGGTTGCTAAAGAGGCTGTGGGAAACCTGGGTGGGATGGTAAGGCAATTGTCATTGGATCAATTCGAAAATGAAAGTAGAAGGATGCTTCCTATGAATAATGATGCATCTTATCCTGCCAGAAGGGTCACCAGAAAAAAGTCTCCTCAGGGCCTGCATAAGAAGGTAAGACTTGACAAATTTATGAGTATTGCGATCTCTTCATTAGCGCTGCTTCATGTTGTTATCTTGCAGATTATTTCCATGTTGCTTAGGCCTCGAAACTGGAAAGCTCCTGCAAATAGGAGATTTTTCCTGGATTCTTATGAAGTTGGGGAACTTTGTTATGCTGCTGAACAAATATTTATGCAAGAGCCAACGGTTCTGCAATTGAAAGCCCCAATAAAAGTCTTTGGTGATCTTCATGGACAGTTTGGTGACTTAATGCGTCTTTTTGATGAATATGGATTTCCATCCACAGCAGGAGACATTACGTAAGTATTACACTGTAGCTCTTATGCTTGTGAGGAACATGTTGAGTATGATGTGGAGAGCTAATTGATAATGGCATTTAATTTCATGCAATCTAAGAGATTGATGAAACTCAAAACGAAACTGAACCATTTAAACTGATTGTGTCACTCATGGGTGCTCTGTTCTGGGTTTACAGTATGGATTTTTGATTAGGCTTTTCTATTGGCTAGTTTGTTTTTTTCAATTGTGACGGGAGAAGTGCCTAAAACTATGTTTTGTCCCTGAGGGGTGCAGTTGAGTATAATTCATGCTTCATGCTGAGGCAGGGAAGTGGGATCTGATGAAAGTGCAGCTGCAAAAGCTAAATGCTTGAGTTGACAAAAAGTAATAAGGTCTCTCTGCTTGATAGAGATGATTCCTTCATGTCCTACACAAACTGGCTAAACTAGTAGGGAGATGAGAGTTTGTTTCTTGGGAAGGGGGCTAGTGAAAGGGGCTAGAAAGATGTGATCAAAGTAACAAAGATCCATATTCTTACATGGACTGACACTATGACTCTGATATGCTGAATTGTTGTTGGTTTTAGCCAAAGTAAATAGTTGAGTAAAAGTGTTGGTTAATAAATCATGTTCAAATACCCAAGTTACCGTTTTTCAACATTATTTTAAAGTTCCACGCATTTTCAACTTGTATGTATGTTGTAAATGTACCTCAAGAAAGACATTTTGATTAGCAATCTACAACAATATAGCTTGTCTTGTCTTCGAGAAGGCATTATCACTACCATTAGAAAAGCACTAAAATTCTTAAATGTTTTAGAAAGTTTGTGTTTGAGATTGTGGTGTAAGGTGTTTTTCAAAATAGTTTCTCTTGAAAGTGCATCAAAATGATTTTTTTTTCTCCTGACATTAGCATATTAAAACCATCGGAAAACACTATAAAAAACATCAATTTGATATTTTTTTCATTCCAAATGCACTTTTAACCAAAAAAAGTTTCAGACGCGCTCCCAAACACCCACCTTTTTTTTTCTGTGGCCTCCACTGACTTTCTAAAGAAATCATGTCGTTTAATATGTTATGCCCATATTCTTGGAGTAATCGGCACATGATAAATGCATGTGTGCAGGTTTGCTGTTTGTGTCATAATTGAGCGAGCAATGTCCATAAGTAATTTGAACTCGTTATATGGTTCTATTTCCCTTCTCTTTCTTATCCTCATTTTCTGACATTCTTCTGCTTAAATAGTTATTGCTCTATACTCCTTCATTTGATATTTATGTCTATGACAAGCAGTGGTTGGTGGCACTCTTTCCCAAAAATTGGTTTGAAGATACAATACTTGTCCTTTAGCATTGCTTATATTAAGTTTTCATTTGGATAATGCTTAACGTGATAAAAGGCCTCCAGCTTATATGTCCAAAACAACAAATTGATAATTTTAGAACAGATTGTGTGATTTATCTCTGTAGTTGATTTACTATGCTGTCCAATTTTATGGTTCAGGTACATCGACTATTTGTTTCTGGGAGACTATGTTGATCGAGGGCAGCACAGTTTGGAGACTATAACTTTGCTTCTTGCTCTTAAGGCAAAACTTGTGCTTTCAATGAACAAAAGTTTCACATGAATTATATTTTAGCATTGTCCTTATATTGATGATGTGGTGCCTTTTATTATGATTTTGCAGATTGAGTATCCCGAGAATGTCCACCTGATACGTGGTAACCATGAAGCTGCTGATATAAATGCGCTCTTTGGTTTTCGTATTGAATGCATTGAAAGAATGGTATAGATAATCATGCTAAATATAGTTTTCCTGAAGGGCCAGTACATCTTTTGAAAATTCAAATGTTCAAATGTGATAATAGCATTTTACAGGGAGAGAGTGATGGGATATGGGCGTGGACACGTTTCAATCAACTTTTCAACTGTCTTCCACTTGCTGCACTTATTGAGAAGAAAATTATCTGTATGCATGGTGGCATAGGAAGATCCATTCATTCAGTGGAACAGATAGAGAAGCTGGAAAGGCCCATAACAATGGATGCTGGATCTATAATTCTAATGGATCTTCTATGGTATGCTTCACTCGATTTATTTTACTTGCAATCTACCATTGCTTACGTTAATTTGTGTTATGAAACTTCTCCATTCAGGTCGGATCCTACCGAAAATGATAGCATAGAGGGTTTGAGACCAAATGCTAGGGGTCCTGGTCTTGTCACTTTTGGGGTATGCATGTCATTGTTTACATCTGTTATGTTTGATGATCTTTAGTTACTGTGTTTGGTGTGTGTTTGATGATCTTTAGTTACTGTGTTTGGCAGTTTATCACATGCAATATCCCAAGTCACAGTGAATAGAAACAATTTTTTTTTGACAAAATTATAGATATCACGTCAACCTTTGTGGAAAGCAATTAGCCTCTCAAAACTTATTATCTTGGCCCCTTGATCGATATATATGTAGAGATTGAATTCCTATAGCAGCTTGCTTTAAATTCTCATACTGTAGTTAATGACAGGGAAAAAAAAAAAAAACTCCTTTCTTTTGTTTAGAAAGGAGCCACCAAAATCTTACTTTTGAATTGGAAGAGAAACAATGTTCTTCGCCTGCTACCATTAAATGTTGGATGCCATCTTTAAGAAAGTTTAGGACTTCATTGTTACTAACGCTTATTGGGAACCAAAAGAAAAATCAAAGGTGACAGGTTAACTTGCCTTTAATGGAAAGTTCAGCAGTGTTGGCTTGTTTTAGCCTCAAAGGTGACAAGTTCACCATGATCTTTATATTAATTTTGGGGAACCAAGTGGCTTACCACTTACCACTTACCACTATAAATTTATAGTCACTGGCAGTTTGCGTTTCCACTCTTATGAGCAGCTACTATCTCACTTTCGCTGCTTCAGATGTCCAATGAATCTATGCTAGCTTATGATGTCATCAGTTTTGCATACTTATCTTGGCTCCATATCTTTTTAATTTGATGCGCTTTCCAAGTTGCATGTGTTATGAAGCTTTTGCTTGTTTTATCTTTTAATGTCATTGCAGCCTGATCGTGTAACCGACTTCTGTAAGAAAAATAAGTTACAGCTGATTATTAGGGCACATGAATGTGTCATGGATGGGTTTGAACGGTTTGCCCAAGGGCAATTGATTACTCTATTTTCTGCAACCAACTATTGTGGTAAGCTAAAGAGCTTGAATTTTCTCCTTCTAAAATCCAATTTGAATCCTAATGTGATGTATCAATCCAGGGACTGCAAACAATGCTGGAGCTATACTGGTAGTTGGCAGGGGTTTGGTTGTGGTTCCCAAATTAATTCATCCCTTGCCACCTCCCCTTCAGTCACCAGAGACATCTCCGGAACGTGTCATTCATGATGCATGGATGCAGGTAAGATTTATAGCATTTTCAGTGTTGGAAATACTGCTTGGTATCCACAAATCTGGAAAACCTATCCCCTAGCTGGCTTTTAATTGTTTTCTCTATGTTTCTGTTGTCTTTCAGGAGCTTAACATCCAAAGACCACCAACTCCAACACGGGGTCGCCCTCAACCTGACCTTGACAGAAACTCACTTGCGTACATATGATGCTACAAGACCCCCTTTGTTTGTAATCTGTGGAATTTCATGGCAGCACCTGTCTTTTCTTGCACGCTTGACTGTTTTGTTGGCCAATTTCATTCAGCATGTCTCCCACTTTGCACGGATCTGGTGTTTGTGTTGTATTTTTAGATATACAAGTTGCAGAAGATATAAAAGTAGACAACTTGAGAATGATCCAAGGTTTAGCTGTTAACTAGTGAGTGTAACATATGTACAATATATCACGCAGAAGAGATGGTATTTGTATTTCTACTGTTGATAGATTATAGAAGTGATCAGCTTTTTTGTAAAATAGACAATGAGGTATTTAATTTACAGTATATATTCATTTGATTTCTATCATTGGTGTGCTGAGGCATGTAAAAATGACTTGGCCACGGTTGAAAATTATCTGTCGAAATGTGAGTTGGTCAGTTGCAGCATGAAAATGTCATTTGCTAGTTTTTCTTAATTTATCAACCCTGGTGCACTGCTAGCTGAGCATCAAGTCCACCAAATTAATTATGAGTTTGGGGTGGTGACATGGAACATTTGGCTCTGATTTCTTTAAAGAAACATCTTCCACAGCCGCTGAGGCATGGAAATGCCTTTTTAAGGTTGTCATATTCGGAGTCTCCACAAACACCGTAGCGAATTCCCCTACCTTCTCTATAACCCACGTGAATGTTGTTCCCGTTGTAAGAAAAGATGCCATTAGCTGATCGGCTTGAGTGCATGGCACTCGTGTCACTGCTGGAAACGAAATAAGAAGAAAACAGAGTAAAAGGGGAAGCGGGATCGATTTAAATCGATTGTAACCAACGATAGCGTTTTGTGCAGTCATTTTAAATGAGAATAAGTTAAGAAGAATGGCCAGGTGTGGAGTGTCACGCAGACTAGGCATGTTCACGGTTTGGTTTGGTTTGAACCATAAAAACCAATCAAATTATATAACTTATATTTTTAAAATTTCAAATTGAATTGAATCGAATTCCAGTTCAAACCAAACTGGTTTGATTCGGTTGAATCCGGTTTTGGAGCTAAAAAATGAGCAAACCTGACCATTAAATTAATGGGCTTTTTTTACTTTTTTTAATGGGCTTAGATTGAATTGAGCTGTTAATTTTTCTTATTGGGCTAAATTTATAGGTTGTAGAACGGGAGAAAGAGATTGACTTAAAAGCAGAGGGGAGGTCACTCTGACTCCTCTCATCTTTTCGTCTTTCGCTTCAGTTACAGAGAGGCAATCACAATCTATCTCACTAAAAAGACATTAACAAGAAAAAATAAAAGACTATCTATTTGGAAAACCCAATTCACAAAGCATGCAAAGACTCTTTAAAATGTTCTAATTTAATTTGATTATAAGATTTTTAATGAAATTAAAATATTGAAATTTTTTTGAAATACTTATAGTAACAATAAATTTGAAATGTTCTATTTTAGTACCTTTAATATGCAAAGAAATAAGCTATGAAAATTCAAATCAATGCAATATACAATATGCATGATCAAATTTGAGCACCTCAAATTAAAAGAGGTGTTCACACTAAAAAAGTTTACATTAACAAATAAATACATTAGCAAATAGCAACCAATAATAAATTATCATAAAAATCCGACACCAGCACTACAACAGCATAAAAAACTTCCAGCAACAGCAAAAGCCAAAAGATCCAGCAAGGACAATACTATAAATAAACATTAGTAAATTAGCAACATATTACAATTCAACTATAAAAAAAATTAGCAATGCAAAATTTTAAAAAGAATTAATAAGGTAAAGTAAATTAAATACCTAAAATAATTATATTCCAGGATTGTACCAACATCATTAATACAACTTACAAACAATCAGTTGAGATTTTTAAACTTTCACCAAATTTTACAAAAACATAAATTAAAATGTTAGATTAAACATATGTAAATAAATGATATTATAAAATAACTATATTTAAATTTATAAAAGAAATTAGCTGACTTAATCATCTCAGAATTTTCAATATAATCCATGAAGTTTCTAATGTTGATTGGAATTGATGTTAAACTTAACCAATTCTGACAACAAACCAGTGCTTGCACTGTCGATGGAGATAAAGAGCTTTGAAATGGATCTAAAATACGACCACTAGTACTGAAAGCTGTTTCAGAAACAACTGTAGATACCGGAATAGCTAACACGTGTTGTGCCACCTTAGAAAAAATCTTGTATTTTGTAGCATTACACCTCCACCAACCCAAAATATCTAATTTAAAATCTTTAGGATCCTCATAATCATCACCCAAATACCTCTCAACCTCTTTATTTTTGAAACACCACCTTCTTCCTCTAAATGTTTTTTGAATTGAGAAGCTAAGTCATCCAATATATCATCATTTACCACCATTAAATCAACATTAACATTTTCATGTATACTAGTTCCAACACTATGAACAACCTCAACATTCTCATCAACATTCATATAATGCTCAAACAACCTTAGCAAAGTATCTTTAACCTTAATTGTAAAATTTTCAGCCTCTTCAACATCATACAATCTTCCAAACCAAAATCTCACATATTTCAATTTGAAACGTGGATCTAACACAACAGCCACATACAACAAAAAGTTTTGTGTATCTTAATCCCCCCAATATTTTTTATCATTTGCCATCATATTCTTAGCCATTTTACTTACATAAACATCTTCACTTTTACAAAGTTGAGATATGCTTGTGTGCGTGGAAATCAATTCATGAAAGAAAGAATTAGATGTCACATACAACGAGCCATAAAATCTCAATGTAACCGTGTAAAATAGTTTCAAAAACTTGACAAAAGATCTAGCCTTTTCCTAATCTTCTAAAGCAAGAGGACCTAAGTTTTTTTATTTTCCTTTTGAATCAACCTCAAAGTAACTCAAATACTTAGGATCAGTTTCTTCTAACCTCATAAAAATCACATCAAATTTATCAGCTGCATCTAGCATCATATATATAGAGTTCTATCTAGTTGCAACATCTAAGCAAACAGATTTTTTACTCCCAATTTTCAACCTCTCCGCATATTGGTTAAAAACAAGTTGTCTAGAAGGAGAAGATCTAACAAACCTCATTGCATTCCTAATCTTAACAACTGAATCATCAATATCTTTCAATCCCACACATACAATAAGATTAACAATATG
>NW_011500630.1:43858-49940 GCF_000495115.2 Populus euphratica | reverse complement strand
TTGGTTGTTAAACATACACGTTGATCCTTAAGAGCATTCTTTAATTTTTCCTTCTCAACTATATAAATTTCCAAACAATCTCTTCAAATCATCAAACTAGAAGGAATATCAAATCTAGGTTGCATTACTTGACAACATGATTTAAATCCTTGGTTTTCAACAAAGTTAAAAGGTAGCTCATCAAGTATAATTATTTTTCCTAGAGCTTTCCTATACTCTTCATAACTATAACCCACCGCCTTAATAGTCACTAGATTTTTCTCTCCATTATTACCCCCCTTTATTATAGGCCTAGATTCCAAGACTAAAGTTTTTTTGTTTTCGGTCAATCACAAAAGGAAATTTTTTGCATATACCAAGATGACTCCACATGTTACCTAAACTGAATATTTACCACAAATTAAAGGTATCTTAGGTTATTAGATATATTATTATAAAACATGCTTTGGTTAAGGAGTTATTGATACTTCAAGTGCAAAATGATGATATAAAACCATGATAAAAATGCACTTTTAAGTACTAATCACTCCACATGTTACTAGTCCCATTAAGTATAGTATGACATGCATAGTCTTTTCCACAATACATGCATGCAGCCTTAGGAGCCTTAACATTACCATCTAGTTTCTTAAAATGATCCCAAATTTGAGATGTTTTTCTTTTATTAGATCTAAAAGCTGGATTACCTTCACTTTCAGTGTTGTTATTTGTACTAGAAGCAACAACTGGAACTAGAATAGGCGTAGAATTGGGTTTTGAACTTAAAGGATTTGATTAAATTGGTGTAGGATATTTCTGATTATCCATCTGAAATTAAAAAAAAACAACAATATAAATCAACAACTGACTACAATTGACTAATTGAGAATCAAGTAGAAATATTGTAATGGACTAGGCAAAAAACGAATTGAGAATCAAGTAGAAATATTATAATGGACTATGCAAAAAAACAAATTGAGAATCAATTCATTGCAGAAATAATATAACCATATATTGATTTTCCATGTTAACCAATAACCATATTAACCAATACCATATACACTGTAATGGATTAGGCAAAAAATAGATTGAATATCAATTCATTGCAGGAATACTGTAACCACTAGCCAGATTGAATGAAGCTATAAACACGGTTCAAATCCATTTTGATAAAGCAAATATATAACTTTTCACCAACCATCATAAGCCATAAATCTAGCCAAACTCTCTTCACCAACCATCATATAACCTTTCCTGACTTGACCCGATTCAAAAAACACAGTACCCAATACTAATTAGCTTATCTGTTTCAAAGCCAACCATCATATAACCTTTCCTGACCTGACCCGATTCAAAAAACACAGTACCTAATACTAATTAGCTTATCTGTTTCAAAATGGAACCCTTGCTTTTAGTTTCAACCAACCGAGAACAGAAATGACATATGACTCTAACCCTTTTTTTATACCCTTGTAATGTGATTCAAAACTCAATCCAATGAGACTAACAAAGTAACAATGTTGCAAATTACATCAAATCAACAAAGAATAAACAATTAAAGTATTTGTTGAGTGCAGGACCCTCTTAATCCAAACAGCAAGGACAAACTAATCAAGAACAGTAACAGTAAGAAAAAGGATTCTGGCAAAAAAACTGTTCCCTTACCTTGAATGGGCAAGCCAAAGGTAACAACAACGTAGGTCTTGAAAGCTTAGATGAAATGGACCACAAACAATGGCCAAACCTGAGGAAGATAAAAGAAAGCAGAAAATCAAGAGGAGTTAAAAAGGTCCAAGCCTTGCGAAGCCAATGACAAGAAATGTCAGAGAAGCATCAAAGTTTGAAACAAAAAGTTGAACTTAGAAGCACATGAAAATAAACTTTACCTTGCCGCCTTTTCTCTAATGAAGAAGCCCTCTCTTTCTGCTGCAAGTGAAGAGAAAAGCCAAGGGGTTTTGTGTAGGTTTTTGTTCGGCTGCAAGTAGACTAAATGGATGTAGAGATGTGGGTTGTTGACTTATTGTTCGGCTAGAGAAGAGACAGATGCAAGGGGTAAGAGCAAGATGCAGGGAGGATGAAAATTAAAGAGGCTAGAGTCAAGATGCAGGGGCAGAGGGCAAGAGCCGCAAGACAAATGCAGAAGGGAGAAGAGGGAGAATGAAAATTGAAGGGCGGCAACTTCAGAATGTTAATTAGGGTTAGGCAGAAGGGAGAAAAGTCTTTAGTTATGTTATTTAAACTACTGGTTCGGTTCATCGGTTTAAGTGGTCAAACCAGAACCGAACCGAAACGATAAGATTTTATGGTTTTAAAAATCAATTTAATCAGTTTTTTATCTCAGTTCAGTTTTCTCGGTTAATTTTTTCTCGGTTCTCTTGATTTTTTTGGTTAATCAGTTTTTTTATCTCAGTTCAGTTTTCTCGGTTCTCTTGATTTTTTTGGTTAATCAGTTTTTTTGAACACCCCTAACGCCGATAATAGAAAAGAAGTAGAGTGTCTTTATTCCCTAATAATTGGAGCATAAACGCATGAAAAATGATTGATAGAAATTTCCAAGATTCTCTCCCGTTCTCCCGGATGGATTGGTGAGGGATCATAATATTCATATATGTTATGCAAGCCTATAAAAGACCTTTTCACCTTTGAAGGTGAGGAGACACATAAATGATTAAATAAATGCAATCAATATTTTGATATGGAAGAAATACTAAAATCCGACAAGTTGAAGTTAGCCTTATATTATCTGAATGGTTTGACCCTATATTGTCACTAGAATTTCACAAAGAACTTAAAAGGACAAGAGGTTATATGGGCTAAATATATCGATGTCTTGTATTATAGGTTTAACAAGACAAAAGGATCCTTTAAAAGAGTTAACTAAACACAAGCAAGAAGGTGATTTAAAGGATTACATTGACATATTGTGGAATAGAGCTCAAATTTATAAGAAATAAGCCTTAGTATTTTCTTGGATGGTTTAGAAATTAAGGTTAAGAACTTAATGAAGATTTTTGAGCCTAAATCTCTCAAACAAGCCTATAACTTAGCTAAGCTATATGACCATACACTCACCTATCAAAAGACAACCCCATATTAACTAAAATTACAAACTTAGATGAGCCCCAATAAGTAGGCTTTAAAGTTTGTTTGCCTTGCAAACACCAACAAACCAAACTCTAATCACACATTCAATACCTTTAAACCTCCCCAACTTGCCTTATTACCTACTCCTACAAGATCACTAATCAACAACACTACTATTTACCCCACTCATAGACCCATCAGACCTGTTAGAACACAAAATATAGATGATAGGAGAGCCAAAAGGTTATGCTTTTGGTGATGAGAAGTTTGTACCCGGGAATAAGTGCAAAAATAAGAAGTTATATTTATTATGCATAATAAAAGATGATGAGGAAAACTCAGAATAAAAGGAGTATATAGAAACAATGAATGTGGAAGTTCTTACCCCTCATTTATCATCACATGCATTACGAGGCACTACAGGATGCCACACTATTAAGGTGTAGGGGAAGATAGACAAAGGTACTATATTCATTTTGATTGACTTGGACAATACCTATAACTTTCTCAACTCCAATCTTGCTACTAAACGAAGATGCATCTTGACTCCAATCAAGCTTATAAAAGTAGAAGTAGCCAATGGAGGTACCATATCTTGTGTAGTTGTATGTAAGAACCTATAATGAAAAATGCAAGGTGTTCAATTTAAGGCTAATTTTTTTGTTATGAAATTGCAAAACTATGATATAGTTTTAGGTATGCAATGGTTGAAATTGTTGGGAAATGTATTGTTCAATTATGAGGACAAAGACTGTATTCTTAGGAGGTGTCCTTTCCTTTCAAGGAATAAGAAGTTACACCTTTCAGGCTTTGCTGAAAACTCATCAATATATTTTCAGCGATCCTAAAGGGTTACCCCAGTTAGGTGGCATGATCACAAGATAACCTTGAAGGATGAGAGTCAAACTGTCAACTTGAGACCCTATAGATACTCTAGATTGCAAAAGTATACATTGGAGAAACTAGTGGCTGAAATGTTAGAGGTTGAAATTGTGCAACTTAACAATATTCATTTTGTCTCTCTAATTATGCTATTCAAGAAAAAACTTCAGACATGGAGGTTTTGTATAGATTTTAGAGCTATTAACAAGTTGATTGTGAAAGATAAGTATCCTATTCCTATTATTGATGAGCTGTTAGAAGAGATAAAAGGGGCAACCATTTTTTCTAAGATTGATTTAAGGGTGAATACCATCAAATTCGAATAGTCTTAGAAGATGTCTTTAAAATAGCCTTTAGGACATACAGTGGTCATTATGAATTCCTTGTCATATTCTTTGGACTTCTTAATGCCCTTACAATTTTTCAGAGTTTAATGAATGACGTTCTTAGGAATTACTTGAGGAAATTCATTTTGGTTTTCTTTGATGATATACTAGTTTACACCAAAGACATGACTAAACATTTGCATTGTCTTAGAGTAGTGTTTGAACTATTATGTATTAATAAACTAGTTACAAAGAAAAAAAAATTGTGCTCTTATTGGATTGAACCTTTTGTTTTTTCTAATGTTTTTTTTTCTTATGGTGCAGTTGAAATTACAAGTTTAAAAACAAACAAAGTGCTCTAGATCAATAGACATTGATTGAAAATTTTTTATGAAGGTTGGACGACAGAACTTACCGCTTTTATGGAGTTAGCTAAACTAATCTATGAAACATGAGCACGTGATGTGTTGAGCTAGTATGAAACATGAGCACGTGATGTGTTGAGCCAGTGACATAAAACAAAAGCGCTTATTGGAAGGTAACGAAAAAAAAAATTGACATAAAACAAAAGCGCTTACTGGAAGGTAACGAAAAAAAAATTACTTTTTTTTTCCTTATCTTTTATTTTTTGTATTTTACATTACTTTTTCATTCTCTTATATTTCTTTTCTTTTATTTCAACATTGAGGACAATATTGTGTTTAAAGTGTGGGAGAATGAGGATAATTTTTGCTTTTTTTGTTGTTTCTAATAAAAACAAAAAGTCTAAGTTTTATCTTTTCAACTGCTATTGGTTTATAAGAATATGAGTATTATTTATGAGAATTAGTTGAGATAAATGAAAATATAAATTGAATGAATGAGTATGCATTCAAGTTTTAATGTTTAATTAGTTTAGAAATTGACTTTGAAAATATATCAGGTTGACTTTATAGTGTTGTACCAATACAAGCTTTTGAGCTTTCAATATTATATTATTTGATTGCATATTCTTTTAATTATATGTATCTCTAAAACCTACTTTATATCTTGTTAAGATTGCATTAACATTACAGATGTACATGAAGATGATAAAGACATTATAAATTTTAAGCACTTGAGCTAAAAAGTCAACGTAAAGCATATCATCCTTAATAAGCCTTTCTGAGTTTGTTTATATTTTTTTTGCTTTACCCATGTTGTAAGCCTTAACTTTTTATATATTTTTCTTTTCTCCTGGCTAAGGATTAGAAGAGTATATACTTATTGATATCTCATGGGATATAAGTCTTAACTTTTTATATATTTTTCGTTTCTCCTGGCTAAGGATTAGTAGAGCATATACTTATTGATATCTCATGGGATTACGGTTGGAAATTATATAAACAATAAAAAAAAAGTGATACTTGATGAAAAGAATAGGCAAAGTTGACAAAGGTAGAGCATTAAAAAAAACATAGAAAAAGAAAAGAAAAGTGTTCCATTGTGTTCTTAGTTCTTAAAATTTTATGTTGACAGAGCTTGAAATAAAAAGAAGTTAAGTGTTGGTGCTTAAAAATGAAAAATTTGTATGCTTTAATGTGATATCTTGTTTCAAAAATCATTTTTTTAGAATCCTCTACTTCCTTTGGCCTTCTCTTTTCTTTTCTTTTACCTCCCCTTAACCTTAGCTTTATTACAACCAAAAAGTAAGATTGTTTTAGTAATAGAGACGAGATTAAAGAGCAAGCTTATGGTACAACATATTTATTGATTGAATTTAAGAGATTTAAACACATAAACTCTAAACATGAAAGTGTTGGAGTGTATATAAATAAGATGACCTATCACTT
>NW_011500630.1:37648-42802 GCF_000495115.2 Populus euphratica | reverse complement strand
TATTACTATTATTATTAGTATTACTACTGTTGTTATTATTATTATTATTGTTATTATTATTATTATTGTTGTTGTTATTGTTATTGTTATTGTTGTTGTATTATTGTTATTTATAATTTGTACAAATAACCTCCTTGTGGTTCGACCCCGGTCTTGCCGGGTTATTTTTTACTTCGACACTCCTGCACTTGGGAGAAGACATCAATCTTTTAGTCGTGTCACTTTGGCATGACATGAATTTCATTTAAATTCTAACGATTCATTGAGTTTTGAAACTCACATGTAAATAAATTCATGGAAATTTATGTTTTAATTCTTCTTGATTGTATTCTTGTTTATAATGCATATATTATTGGACATTGATGTGAGATTAAGAGATTGATCATATTTTATTTTATTTATTTAATTTAAATTTGATTTTATCTTTCCTTTCTCAAGGACGAGCAAGAGCTAAGTGTAGGGATATGTTTTGAAGGCACTTGTGGATGTAAGATATGAGAGTTAATTGGTAAATTTGACATCTAATCTATGTTTTATACGAAGCTTGAGCTCTAAAGGTTGAAATGAGATGATTCCAGTGGCATTAGAAAGCTTACATCTATATTTTCTATAAATATATGACAAGAAAAATAAAAAGAGAAAAAGCATGGAAATCGCAGCCTTCAAAGACAAATCTCGCATTCTGCTAATATTCAATTTTGTTGGATTCCTGACTCAAAGATCTATCAGCCTACCAAATATAAGCAAAAAAAGAGCTCATATGAGAGAGATATGATTTTTCTAAAATGATTTATGAAACTTGCCAACAGACAGGTTTTGTGAAGAAACAAATCTAATTTACTTCCTAAGGAATCCAAACTAACATCCAAGTCTTTATTTTGATAATTTAGCTCCTATAAGTCCAAAGTCAAAGCTTAAAGATTTTATGCAAGACTATTTTTTTTTTAGAAAAATAGTTATTAAAATACCGAAATGTAAATTATTTAATTAGAAAAGGATTATTTTGCAGGAAAAGGAGGATTATAGTTTCCTATCAAATAAAAAGAAGGAGAGAAATGAAAGGAAAGACAGTTAGAAAGAGAAGAAAAATACACCTTTTCCTTCAAAAACCTGCAATCATTCATTTTTTTTTCTTTTGATTAGTTGTTCAAAAGGAAAGACAGTTAGAAAGAGAAGAAAAACACACCTTTTCCTTCAAAAACCTGCAATCTTGCATTTTTTTTCCTTTTGATTAGTTGTTCAATAGACATGCAAGACAAAACTTTTTTTCTTGGTTGGAAGGACACAAAAACATTCAAATTTTAAGAATTGTGAGATTTATTTTATTTTTAGTTTATATGATGAATATGTTTATTTTCCTATGATTATTTTCTATGATTGTTTATTTTAATTACTAGAGTGGACTCCAAGTTGTTATTGTAAACAATCTGTTGCTAAGTTTACTATCAAAACCGGAATTGTGATATATAAACTTGTGAAATAATTGAGTTTAATAATCTAACGAATCTATGTTATTAATTTTAGAAAAAATATTTGATCAAATCAAACATGTACTGGCAGACAGTCATGTGTCTAGATTAATCAACTTATCTAGTTCTTAAGGCTACCATTCAATTAAATTACTACTACGAACACTATGCTTGTTTGATGGTTATGGTTAGTTACATTGCGGATCAGTTAACTAACTAATGTTAACTTGAAACCAAGGTGGACATTTCAATGATGTATCATTTCAATGATCGGTTCTGATTTCCGTAGGTGGACATCTACTTGAAACCAAGGTATTTAATTTAACTTGATTGTTTTATTCTATTATAACCTAGATAACCTCCAAACTCCCCCCATTTGCATATCATCTAGTATAAAAATCTAGACTAAACCTTACTTATGGGATCGATCTCTTGTTTGCTCTATACTATCTTGTTTATTTAAACTAGGGTAATTAATTTATATGATTACGACATCATAACATACTAATTAACTAGTTACAAAGAAAAGTAAGTGAGTTTATGGTAACAGTCAAATGAAATACTTAATGCATTAATCACTAAAGATGGTTGGTGGCAATAGATCCACATAAGGTTGAAGTTATGCTAAATTGGCCTCTACCTACAAACATCAAATAACTTAGGGGTTTTTTTGGGATTGACTGGTTACTATAGGAAGTTTTTGAAAGGATATGGTGAAATTTGTAGACCTTTTACTCAGTTACTATAGAATGACTCATTCAAATGGACAAAAATAGCTACCACAACATTTAATCAACTCAAACAAGCAATATCTGAACCTTCTATGTTGGCATTATTTAATTTTGACAAGTAATTTATGGTGGAGCCGTTTTAATGCAAGAAAAAGATCCAATTGTTTTTATGAGCAAAGCCTTAAGGCCACAAAAATTAGCTTTGTCTACATATGAAAAAGAGTCACTAGCCATTGTCTATGTTGTAACCAAATGGAAACATTACTTACAAGGAATACGTTTCCTAATCAAAATAGATCACTCTAGTCTCAAGTTTTTAGTGGACTAAAAGACAACTCATATGGCACAATAGGTATCGTTAACTAAAATCTTGGGTTCTGATTATGAAATTGAATATAGAAAAGGTGAAGACAACCTTGTTATAACTGGTCTCTCTAGGATTTCCAATAAAGATTTATATGCCTTAACAATATCTTTAATTTCCACGAATATCATGAAGGAAATTAAGAAGACTTGGAAAACATATCAGAACCTACAATATTTAATTATGGAATTAAGCAAGAATGCAAACTCACATCCTAATTACAAATGGATTAATGACACTTTCATTCAAAAAGGGAAATTGGTAGTGGAACAGGATCCAAGCTTGCAGACTAAGCTCATTAGTCTTTACCATTACTCTACAACTGGGGGGGCATTCAAGAGCTATTGTTACTATAAAGAGGTTGGGGTAGGTGTTCTATTGGAAGAAGTTACAAAAGCTAGTAAGGCAGTATGTTCGTGAATGCTCAATTTGTCAACAAAATAAGGTTGAAAATATTAGGTCCATTGGACTATTACAACCTTTACTAGTGCCCACAACTCTCTTTATTGACATTAGCATGGATTTTATTGAAGGACTACCTAAATCAGATAGGAAGGAAGTAATTTTTATGGTTGTGGATAGGTTTAACAAATATGCACACCTCATGACACTTGCTTATCCCTATTATGCCATTATAATAACTAAATCTTTAATGGTGGATGTCTATAAGCTCCACAAAATACCAACCATGATTATGAACGATAGATATAACATTTTTCTCAGCCAATTTTGGAAGGAATTGTTCAAGCAATAGGAGGTCAACTTACAATATTCCACTACATATCATCCCTAATCTGATGGCCAGATTAAGGTGGTTAACAGGTGCATAGAGGGGTATCTAAGATGTATGATAAGGATTGTACTAGTGCTATAAGGAAAGTGGTTGAGCTCATGCGAGTGGTGGTACAACAACAATTATCATACTTTTACAAGGAAGACACCCCATGAGATACTTTATGGGGTTGTTCTTCCAATTCACATTCCTTATACACCTAAGGAATTGCTAGTGAAGGCTGTGGATCAATACTTAACTCAAAGGGAGGATATGCTTAAGTTAATCAGGACTAATCTGTTGTATTCTTAAAATAGAATGGGCTAGCAAGTAAATAGGAAAATAAGTGAAAAAGTTTTTTATATGGGAGATTTACTTTATGTGAATCTATAACCGTACCGATAACAATTCATTCACAATTGGACTTCTCATAAATTAACAACAAAATATTATGGTCCTTATCCAGTTATTAAAAATATTGGAACAATTGGTTATGAATTGAAATTACCTACAACAACTACAATTCATCTTGTCTTTCATGTTTCCCAGCTAGAGAAGCATGTAGACAATCATGCTATCCACTTGATATTCCTACTCTAATATATCTCTTTTGCAACCATAACAAATTATGATGGAAGAATGGTCAAAAGAAAGATGTTGCAGCTACTAAGTTCTTGGTTTTATGAAAGAACTTATCCTTGATAAAAGCAACCTGGGAATATACTAATGAATTGTGCTTAAGGTTTCCTGAATTTCACCTTAAGGACAAGGTTATGGTTATGGAAGGGGCATTGTCACAACTAAAAAAGAAAGAAGAAGAAAATAAAGCAAAGAGGGAAGCGGGATCGATTTAAATTGATTGTAAACCAACAATTATGTTTCGTGCAGTCTTTTTAAATGAGAATAAGTTAGAAAGAATGGCTAGGTATGGAGTGTCACGTGATGCAACTATATTATTCGATAGTTTTTCTCATTTTTTACTAGTATTTTGCTTATGTTTTATGTAAAATGTCTTGATATTTTTTGTTTTATGTTTTAAAGACATATTTGACCTTTGATCGATGTTTTGTGCAGAGCTTGAGATCTAGAGGCTGAAATGAAGTGATTCTAGTGGAATTAGAAAGTTAACATCCACAACTTTCTATACATATACGGAAAGAAAAATAAAAAGATAAAGAGCATGTAATTCATGGCCTTTAAATACAAATCTTGCATTTTAATAGTGTTGACCTTCGACCATTCCGCCTTGAATATCTCGAGTTGGAGATATCCATTTGATGCAAACTTAATTTTTTTAGCTTCATGATTTAAAGACCTATTAGCCTTCTATATTTTAGAAGACAAGAAGCTCATATGAGAGAGATATGAGTTTTCTAAGATGACTTATAAATTTTATCGGCATACAGGTTTTATGAAGAAACAAGTCTAATTTACTTCCCAAACATTCAAATCGACATCCAAGTCTCTATTTGGGCAATTTAACTCCTCTAAGTACAAAGTCAAAGCTTGAAGATTTTATGCAAGACTACTTCTTTTTTTCTTAAGTATAAACTATCTACTTAGAAAAGGACTATTGATTAGTATTTAAAAGTGTATTTTTATCAAGGTTTTATATTATTATTTTGCATTTGAAGTATCAATAACTCCTTAACTAAAGCATGTTTTATAATAACAAGTCTAATACCATAAGATACCTTTGATTTATGGTAAATATTCATCTTAAATGTAGGCCTATCACATAAATGAAAGGATTAATTGATGAGTTTAAGAACTGAAATTGAAAGGACAAAGAGATGGCCAAACTTAGAAAAGAGATGT
>NW_011500630.1:29219-34059 GCF_000495115.2 Populus euphratica | reverse complement strand
TAGTAGTAGTAGTAGTAGTAGTAGTAGTAGTAGTAGTAGTAGTAGTAGTAGTAGTAGTAGTAGTAGTAGTAGTAGTAGTAGTAGTAGTAGTAGTAGTAGTAGTAGTAGTAGTAGTAGTAGTAGTAGTAGTAGTAGTAGTAGTAGTAGTAGTAGTAGTAGTAGTAGTAGTAGTAGTAGTAGTAATAATAATAATAATAAAGAAAGAGAAGAAGAAGAAGATGATGAGAACTTTGAGATGGAATATTAATGTAACGATTAAACAATGATAATAACAAATGTCAAGGTTAGAGGTTCCACTAATGGTATATCAAACAAGTATAGTATAAACTCTTATTATTGAATTGGAAACCACACACAAAGGAGGTTCCAATCAGATTATATATTGTTAACATGATTACATTAGTCATCTTATTCAATTAATGCTAATACTTGTAAATCTCGTCAAGCATTCATGATTATAACTTATGTTAACAACAAATCAAGTTCCTTTCATAGCTCAGGTGTCGGTTATACCATACATTATGGGCTATGAAAGTGCCAAGCATTTGTTGTACCAAGTGTTATACAACATAAATCAAGATTAGTCATTTAACAAGCAAAGTATTAAAGAGTGAACAAGATAGCAAATATAAAACATGTTAGTATCAAACATTAAAGTCCATATTAAGTTTACATTATACTTATTCTTACACCATTAGTGTAACCTTTTCACCTTGACATAATTAACTTAGCTAGACATAATGAAAGAAAGCAAAATAGATAAACAAAATAAGAACATAAAAGTTAACTAAGTAAAGGAAAGGAAATGAAAGGCATAAACTTAATATTAATGAAAACAAAGCATAAAAAATACAAAGAGAGAAAGGAAGAGCATGATCTTGATCTGGAAATCAAGATGCCTAAATGCATGGCAAATGCCTCCTTTTATAGGCCAAAAATGGGAACTATTGATTTGATGACTAATTGATAAGTGGGTGACCAACTTTTGACTTGGTGACAATCCTTATCTTCTCTTGTCTGCCCAAAACGTCATTGATAACGTCAAAATTGGAGCCAGTTGTAAACATGAAAGTTGTAGGCAATTGTCTCAGCTTTCTTGTGTAAAAATTTCAGCTCATTTGGACTTCTAGAACTCCAGATATGGCCAAAATACCGAATAGTGCTCGGGCTGGAAGACAGATTCGGGCTTCTTTGTTGTTGCTACAATTTGGACTTGATAATGGCCTTTTTAGATCTTGGGCTCCATATGAAAGTTGTAGGCCTATGTCTTACCTTTCCATCCATATAAATTGGACCTAAATCTGAGATCTGTAGCTCCAGATATGACCCAATTACCGAACAGTGTTCCGGTTTGGATTGCACCGACATCTCTTTTCTAAGTTTGGCCATCTCTTTATCCTTGCAATTTAAGTTCTTCAAGTCATCAATCAATCCTTTCATTTATGTGATAGGCCTGCATTAAAAATAGACATTTACCATAAATTATAGGTATCTTATATTATTAGATACATTATTATAAAACATATTTTAGTTAAGGAGTTATTGATACTTCAAGTGCAAAATGATGATATAAAACCATGATAAAAATGCACTTTTAAGTACTAATCACACCCCCCAACCAGCTTATTACTAGTCCCTAGTAATCAAAGCGTTAAAATAGAAAACAAATTTGCAAATTTCACAAAGCAAGGTATTCATCATTTAACTTCCATTAGTCTATCCAGATAAACAAACTCTCATTAAATTTATATATCTGCTCAATACCTCTTAACAAGATATTAATAAACCTTTCTTTTGTGCTCAATGTATCAACACATAATTATGGGGCTTTTCTTGGAAGAAAACAAAATTTTTGTTCTAATGTTTAAGGTTAACTTCCTTGGGTTGGGATTACTATTTTTGTCTTTTTTTTTTTTTTTAACTCTATATACATATACTTTAAAAACATCATGCATCTTTAACCCATGTAACGAGCTTTCAGCTAATGACTCCCAGACCAGTTGGTCTTAGGGCATTAGGTGTTAAGACACCCCTACGAGCTTAGTAACTCGGGTCGCAGATACTGATATGTAGATAGTGCAATGTTTGATTCCTTTAAGCTTTTCTCCTCAACCCATGTAACAAGCGTTGGGCCAATAGCTCCCAAGTCAGTTGACTTTAGGGTATTAGGTGTTAAAACACCCCTTCGGGCTTAATTGCTTAGGTTAGGGAGGCTACGAAATCAAACTTATCTACATTTTTATTATCATCATTTTTTTTTCTTTTTTTCTTTTTTTTTTTTTTTTTTTTTTTTTTTTTTTTTTTTTTTTTTTTTTTTTTTTTTTTTTTTCTTTTTAATTATATACAATCCCTTTCCCTTAGTTGTTACCTTTAACAAAAGAACATAAATAATGTAATAATCCAATATGCAACCCACAATCATATGTTAAAGTGTGTGTGTGTAAATTAAGGTTTAAGAATACATGTTAAATAAGTATCTGAGCAGAATTAAGTGGTAACAATACGAGAGTTTGTAAACCTGAATATTTCAGGAAGTATTATAATAGACCTTGTTAAGAATGGTTACTAAGATGCGTCTCAAGAGTCACTTTAACAAAAGAACTCCTTTACTCTGCCATCCTAGTAACAACAATTATGCACATGCTTTATGAAATGAAAAACAATTTTTTTTTTTTATCAACTACTACCCTCTCCCCCCAACCAAAACGAGACATTGTCCTCAATGTTCTAAGGTAGAAAGATAGAGTATAGAAGATATCACCTGAAATAACGAACACTGACAAAACCTGAAACACACTAAAACAAAAATAAGAAATAACAAAACACAATAATAAAACCAAAAGACACAAGTTTTTACAAACAAAAAAAATTCAAATCGCAGTTGTGATTGTGGCTCACATCTTCCCTTGGTTTTACGTCCAAGAACGGCTTAAACGCCCTCTATGGGTCGGGGATAGGCTTCCCATCCAGTTTTCTTAAAAACTGGCAAACAGGGTCTTTTTTTAGTCAGATTCCCAAGACTATGCCAAGCATGTTCTTTATGAAAATGGGTTCCTAAGTTATGAATTGCACGATGCTTATCTTGACTATGATGAGACTTAAGAGTCAATAGAAGATTATCTAAAGACTCTCTGTGTTTTGAAATAAATCCCACCTTCTGACAATTTTCACAGTTTTTGCGGAATGCATCTGACTCCTTGAATATGATGGGCCAGTAAAATTCACTTTGTAAGATTTCTACAATCCTCTTTTTTGATGAGAAATGATCCCCACATGCCTTAGAGTAACAAAATTTAATGAAATTACTTACCTCATTGTCGAGAATGCATTTTTGAAATATTTGATCAGGACAATAATTGAATAAGTAAGGGTCATCCCAATAAAAATTTTGCTCGTTGCTCAAAAATTTTCTTTTGTCTTCAATACTCCAATGAGTTGGCAAAAATCCTGAAGCAAGAAAATTGATATTTTTAGCAAACCAAGGCATTGAATTAAGAGAAAGTAGAGATTCATCAGGAAAGTAATCATCGATTGGTGTGATGTCGGGTGTCGAATCTGTTGTCACTTTTGATAAAAGATTCGCATCAACCTTTTCGATGCCTTTTTCATCCTCGATTTCTTCCTGATTGGTCATGGCATGAGAAAATGGAAGTGCTGGCGGAGAATCAGTCGTTTCTTTGCAATTTTCAGATTCAACCCCTTCCTTACCCTCAGAGATTGACTCATCATCTTTCTCATAAGGTTCAAGAGAGGGTTTTTCAATAACCTTACCACTGCGCAGAGTAGTGACTGATTTGACTTGATCCATGTGTTGGCTTCCGGAACTACTTGCATTTGCATTGTATTGCCCTTTGGGATTTTGTTGTGTTTGAGATGGAAACTTACCTTTCTCTTGGAAACTGAGAGCAGATGTTAATTTTGCAAGAGTATCTTTAAAATCTGTTATGGTTTGAGCAAGTTGAATGTTGATTATCTCTTGCTTTTCAATGAATGCATGCAGCGTTTCTTCAAGATTTTGTTTCCTCAAGATTTCTTCTAGGAGGTGGAGCATAAGGAGGTGCATATCCATGAGAATTTTGGAAATTATGGTGTGCTTGAAACGGTGGTTGTGAAGTTTGTGCATTGTTGTTCTCACTCTTCCAATTGAAATTTGGGTGATTTCTCCAACCAGGGTTGTATGTTTGTGAGTATGGGTTGTGGTTGGGCCTTTGGAAACTGTTTAAAGCATGGGCTTGTTCATGGAGACATTCTTTAAAAGAAGGCAAGGTTGGACAATCGTTGGTTGAGTGTTCATTTGTTTCACAGATTTGACACACAATGTTTTCAACAGATTTTAATTGACCACTCTTTTTCAATTCTAGTGCCTCAATTTTTCTAGTTAAAGATGCAAGCTTGGCCTGGAGGTTATTGTCTTCCATAAAGTTGTACATACCTCTACTAGATGTATAATGTTGTGTTTTACCCGGTGCCTTATAAGTCCCTGCGATGTCCTAATTTTAAGCATTTTCAGCTACCAAATCTAAATACTTCATTACTTCATCAGGGTCTTTATATTTTCATCAGGGTCTTTATCTTTAAAAGTTCCATTGCACATCAATTCAACCATTTGCCTATCTTTAGGTGTTAACCCTTCATAGAAATGTGAAACCAATCTCCATGTTTCAAAACCATGATGAGGGCAAGTACTAAGCAAGTCTCGATACCTATCCCAACATTTGTAAAATGTTTCTCCTGGTTTTTGAGTGAAAATGGTGAGTTATCTTTTGAAAAAGTTTGTTTTGTTAGACGGCAAAAAACTTCTTTAAAAATTATTCTTGCATTTCATCTCAAGCACGAATGG
>NW_011500630.1:28445-29192 GCF_000495115.2 Populus euphratica | reverse complement strand
TAGCCATGTTTTAGCTTTATCTTTTAATGAAAAAGGAAAAAGCTTTAATTTGATGGTGTTTATACTATAATTTAAGTCATTATATGTGTTCCAGACCTCCTCAAATTCCCTTAAATGCAAGTATGAATTTTCTAAATATAAACCATAAAAAGAAGATAAAATTTGAATGATGTCTGGCTTAAAATTAAAATGAGATGCATCAGGAGGGAAAACTATACATGAGGGTGCACTTGTTCTTGTGGGATTCATGTGGTCTCTAAGTGTTCTTACATGGTTATTCTCATTATGAAGCGACTGATTATCTTCTTCTACCATATTTTTTGAAAATAATGAGGATACCCTACAAAGTCTACTACTTAATGTACTTGACTACACTCTCATACACGTGTAGGAAGAGAAAAAAAGGAAGACAAGAAAAAGACAAAGAAAAAGAGACAAAACACAAGAAACAAAGTTGGATAATAGAAAAGAAAAGAAAAGATAATAAAATAAAATATATAAGTTATACAGTAATTTACCTCTCCGGTAATGGCACCAAAAACTTGACATGACCAAAAGATTGTCGAAGTAATAAGTAACCCAGCAAGGCTGGGATCGAACCATAAGGAGATTAACTATATAAATTATAAATAACAATAATAATAAGAAGAAGAAGTTAAAGAGGACTTTAAAATTGTAAGATTGATGTGAGAATTAAATAATAATAAAAATAAATGTCAAAATTAGAGGATCCACTAATGGTATTTC
>NW_011500630.1:27810-28044 GCF_000495115.2 Populus euphratica | reverse complement strand
ATTGAAAAGACAAAGAGATGGCCAAACTTAGAAAATAGATGTTGGTGTAGTCCAAACCGGAACACTATTCGGTAATTGAGTCATATCTAGAGTTGTAGATCTTGAATTTAGATCTACTTTACATGGATGAAAAGATAAGATATAGGTATATGATCTGTTGTTAACATAAGTTATAATCATGAATATCTAATGACATTTACAAGTATTATCATTAAACTAATAAGATAACTAATA